>NW_027175517.1:0-157610 GCF_028021215.1 Eschrichtius robustus | reverse complement strand
TCTGAGGCCCTGCTTCCCAGACTGTGATACAGAACCCCCGCCTGCTGCAGCCCGAAGGGACGGCTTATGGTAAGGGAAAAACCCTGTGTTGGAAAGTTCCTGCCTAACCCTCGCACAAGCACAAGCATATGGGTCAGTGGTCAAAGACTTTCCCCACAAGTTTACCATGTTTGCTCCCATCTAGCCTCCGAAGGCCGAGGTTACCTAGCTGGGGATCACACTTCAGGAAAGGTACTCATGCTGCTTGAGACTGCAAGTTGTTTCACCAGGCAGCCCAAATCGAGTACACCCACTTGCATTTTCCAGGGGCAGAGCAAAAGGTGTCAACTTACAGGCCTCCAGCCTGGGAGGGGAACATACACTTTCTGAATGGGAAAGAAGCTCATGCCTTCAGTGTGAAAGGCCACTATGCCTCTTTGCTTTGGCAGCCCAGGGGTAGCGTCGGCTCTGAAATGCTTCCAAAGGAGCAGAGTCAGAGAACCTTTGAACCACAGAGCAGGTGCAGCCCGAACAAGGTCTGCTCTTGGCGTGAGAACACCCACTGCCCAGCGCTTCTTTTGGGTACACACGTGTAGAGGAAGGTTGTTGAATTCTGCTGCGTGATAACTTCTCCGGGCCACGTAGTGTGAGGGCCAGTAGAGTGGCCCTCCATCTCATCCCAGCTTCATGTGCCGGGTGTATAAGGCAAACTCCCTTCTTGATTCCCTCCGTGGGCTACGTAAGCTCCAGAGAAAGATGGATGATTGGGACCCAGGGCTGGTATCTAGGTTTATGTTCTGTGCCTCAACTTCGCAGCTGTTCTCTCTAAGCAGGTCACAAAGGCTCTCTGGAAGAGTTTCCTTAGAGGCTCAGAAACAGGAAAGTAGCCGACAGGCCCACGGGGATGCCAGTTCTCGGCAGCAACAATGCTACCCGCGTCAGACACTTGGGTTCTCTTCGGTAAATGGAAGAACAACTCTGCTTGGAAGCTTCTGCCATCCAGTTTGAGAGTCACACTTCCACCGCAGCCTAGGATTCCAAGTGTTGCCATGCCGCCACAATTTCCAATTCTTAGGCCTATGACGGCAGAGTGTCTGGCAGTTCTCAAAGAGACCTTAGGAATGCAGGCGTTTTGGCTCCTTCCACCGAGAAAGCAGCTCCTCCAGATCCTCTGTCGTTAGGTATTTCATGTTAGAATATCTCGAGGCGCCTTCTTTCCTCCTCCACGAGGTAAGACACAAACGGACTTGCCCTAAAGGGAAGAAGCCTTCTGAGTCCGGCAGAGAGGCAGCCTTTCCCACTCAGCATCCCCCACGACTGAGCCCCAGGTATGGGTCTGAGACACGGAGAAAGACAGCCGTAACCCCGAGCTTTTCCACAATGTAGTATAGGCCTCACCCTGAAGCTCACGTCAATTTCATAGAGAAAACACCAGGCCTCGGTGTGCTTTCCTGTGGCAAGGAAACTTTGCTTTCATTCCTTAGGTGGCACATTGGCTCAGGACGGCCCTACCCGAAGGACTCACGGTGTGCAGCCCTATTTATTGAGATCAGCCCCTCTGGCTCTTTCTCGGATGAAACCAAGTGGGCAAAGAGCCGTTCCTAAGCTGGGGTCCCTGGGAGCCTTCCCTAGTCTACACAGAACAGCACTCTGAGGGAGAGGAGACGCGGAGGCTTGGTAGCCAAATCTCCTATTCTGCAGAGAAACATTTCGTTGTAGGTGGGTTCCATCAGCCTTGCCATATTTTCTCAGCTGGCTAGGACGGAGGGCAGGCAGTCAGTTGGCAGGCTCACCTGAGGCCCTGCTTCCCAGACTGTGATACAGAACCCCCGCCTGCTGCAGCCAAAGGGACGGCTTATGGTAAGGGGAAAACCCTGTGTTGGAAAGTTCCTGCCTAACCCTCGCACAAGCACAAGCATATGGGTCAGTGGTCCAAGACTTTCCCCACAAGTTTACCATGTTTGCTCCCATCTAGCCTCCGAAGGCCGAGGTTACCTAGCTGGGAATCACACTTCAGGAGAGGTACTCATGCTGCTTGGGACTGCAAGTTGTTTCACCAGGCAGCCCAAATCGAGTCCACCCACTTGCATTTTCCAGGGGCCGAGCCTGGGAGGGGCAACATACACTTTCTGAATGGGAAAGAAGCCCATGCCTTCAGTGTGAAAGGCCACTATGCCTCTTTGCTTTGGCAGCCCAGGGATAGCGTCGGCTCTGAAATGCTTCCAAAGGAGCAGAGTCAGAGAACCTTTGAACCACAGAGCAGGTGCAGCCCCGAACAAGGTCTGCTCTTGGCCTGAGAACACCCACTGCCCAGCGCTTCGTTTGGGTACACACGTGTAGAGGAAGGTTGTTGAATTCTGCTGCGTGATAACTTCTCCGGGCCACGTAGCGTGAGGGCCAGTAGAGTGGCCCTCCATCTCATCCCGGCTTCATGTGCCGGGTGTATAAGGCAAACTCCCTGCTTCAATCCCTCCGTGGGCTACGTAACCTCCAGAGAGAGGTGGGTGATTGGGACCCAGAGCTGGTATCTAGGTCACTGCTCTGTGCCTCAACTTCGCAGCTGTTCTCTCTAAGCGGGTCCCAAAGGCTTTCTGGAAGAGTTTCCTTAGAGGGCCAGAAACAGGAAATTAGCCGACAGGCCCACGGGGATGCCAGTTCTCGGCAGCAACAACGCTACCAGCGTCAGACCCTTGGGTTCTCTTTGGTAAATGGAAGAACAACTCTGCTTGGAAGCTTCTGCCATCCAGTTTGAGAGTCGCACTTCCACCGCAGCCTAGGATTCCAAGTGTTGCCATGCCGCCACAATTTCCCATTCTTAGGCCTATGACGGCAGAGTATCTGGCAGTCCTCAAAGAGACCTTAGGGATGCAGGCGTTTTGGCTCCTTCCACCGAGAAAGCAGCTCCTCCAGCTCCTCTGTCGTTAGCTAGTTCATGTTAGAATATCTCTAGGCGCCCTCTTTCCTCCTCCACGAGGTAAGACACAAACGGACTTGCCCTAAAGGGAAGAAGCCTTCTGAGTCCGGCAGAGAGGCAGCCTCTCCCACTCAGCATTCCCCGACGACTGAGCCCCTGGCAAGGGTCCGAGACACGGAGGAAGACAGCCGTAACCCCGAGCTTTTCCACAATGTAGTATAGGCCTCACCCTGAAGCTCACGTCAATTTCATAGAGAAAACACCAGGCCTCGGTGTGCTTTCCTGTGGCAAGGAAACTTTGCTTTCATTCCTTAGGTGGCACATTGGCTCAGGACGGCCCTACCCGAAGGACTCACGGTGTGCAACCCTATTTGTTGAGATCAGCCCCTCTGGCTCTTTCTCGGATGAAACCAAGTGGGCAAAGAGCCGTTCCTAAGCTGGGGTCCCTGGGAGCCTTCCCTAGTCTACACCAGAACAGCACTCTGAGGGAGAGGAGACGCGGAGCCTTGGTAGCCAAATCTCCTATTCTGCAGAGAAACATTTCGTTGTAGGTGGGTTCCATCAGCCTTGCCATATTTTCTCAGCTGGCTAGGACGGAGGGCAGGCAGTCAGTTGGCAGGCTCACCTGAGGCCCTGCTTCCCAGACTGTGATACAGAACCCCCGCCTGCTGCAGCCCGAAGGGACGGCTTATGGTAAGGGAAAAACCCTGTGTTGGAAAGTTCCTGCCTAACCCTCGCACAAGCACAAGCATATGGGTCAGTGGTCAAAGACTTTCCCCACAAGTTTACCATGTTTGCTCCCATCTAGCCTCCGAAGGCCGAGGTTACCTAGCTGGGGATCACACTTCAGGAAAGGTACTCATGCTGCTTGAGACTGCAAGTTGTTTCACCAGGCAGCCCAAATCGAGTACACCCACTTGCATTTTCCAGGGGCAGAGCAAAAGGTGTCAACTTACAGGCCTCCAGCCTGGGAGGGGAACATACACTTTCTGAATGGGAAAGAAGCTCATGCCTTCAGTGTGAAAGGCCACTATGCCTCTTTGCTTTGGCAGCCCAGGGGTAGCGTCGGCTCTGAAATGCTTCCAAAGGAGCAGAGTCAGAGAACCTTTGAACCACAGAGCAGGTGCAGCCCCGAACAAGGTCTGCTCTTGGCGTGAGAACACCCACTGCCCAGCGCTTCTTTTGGGTACACACGTGTAGAGGAAGGTTGTTGAATTCTGCTGCGTGATAACTTCTCCGGGCCACGTAGTGTGAGGGCCAGTAGAGTGGCCCTCCATCTCATCCCAGCTTCATGTGCCGGGTGTATAAGGCAAACTCCCTTCTTGATTCCCTCCGTGGGCTACGTAAGCTCCAGAGAAAGATGGATGATTGGGACCCAGGGCTGGTATCTAGGTTTAAGTTCTGTGCCTCAACTTCGCAGCTGTTCTCTCTAAGCAGGTCACAAAGGCTCTCTGGAAGAGTTTCCTTAGAGGCTCAGAAACAGGAAAGTAGCCGACAGGCCCACGGGGATGCCAGTTCTCGGCAGCAACAATGCTACCCGCGTCAGACACTTGGGTTCTCTTCGGTAAATGGAAGAACAACTCTGCTTGGAAGCTTCTGCCATCCAGTTTGAGAGTCACACTTCCACCGCAGCCTAGGATTCCAAGTGTTGCCATGCCGCCACAATTTCCAATTCTTAGGCCTATGACGGCAGAGTGTCTGGCAGTTCTCAAAGAGACCTTAGGAATGCAGGCGTTTTGGCTCCTTCCACCGAGAAAGCAGCTCCTCCAGATCCTCTGTCGTTAGGTATTTCATGTTAGAATATCTCGAGGCGCCTTCTTTCCTCCTCCACGAGGTAAGACACAAACGGACTTGCCCTAAAGGGAAGAAGCCTTCTGAGTCCGGCAGAGAGGCAGCCTCTCCCACTCAGCATTCCCCGACGACTGAGCCCCTGGCAAGGGTCCGAGACACGGAGGAAGACAGCCGTAACCCCGAGCTTTTCCACAATGTAGTATAGGCCTCACCCTGAAGCTCACGTCAATTTCATAGAGAAAACACCAGGCCTCGGTGTGCTTTCCTGTGGCAAGGAAACTTTGCTTTCATTCCTTAGGTGGCACATTGGCTCAGTACGGCCCTACCCGAAGGACTCACGGTGTGCAACCCTATTTGTTGAGATCAGCCCCTCTGGCTCTTTCTCGGATGAAACCAAGTGGGCAAAGAGCCGTTCCTAAGCTGGGGTCCCTGGGAGCCTTCCCTAGTCTACACCAGAACAGCACTCTGAGGGAGAGGAGACGCGGAGGCTTGGTAGCCAAATCTCCTATTCTGCAGAGAAACATTTCGTTGTAGGTGGGTTCCATCAGCCTTGCCATATTTTCTCAGCTGGCTAGGACGGAGGGCAGGCAGTCAGTTGGCAGGCTCACCTGAGGCCCTGCTTCCCCGACTGTGATACAGAACCCCCGCCTGCTGCAGCCCGAAGGGACGGCTTATGGTAAGGGAAAAACCCTGTGTTGGAAAGTTCCTGCCTAACCCTCGCACAAGCACAAGCATATGGGTCAGTGGTCAAAGACTTTCCCCACAAGTTTACCATGTTTGCTCCCATCTAGCCTCCGAAGGCCGAGGTTACCTAGCTGGGGATCACACTTCAGGAAAGGTACTCATGCTGCTTGAGACTGCAAGTTGTTTCACCAGGCAGCCCAAATCGAGTACACCCACTTGGATTTTCCAGGGGCAGAGCAAAAGGTGTCAACTTACAGGCCTCCAGCCTGGGAGGGGAACATACACTTTCTGAATGGGAAAGAAGCTCATGCCTTCAGTGTGAAAGGCCACTATGCCTCTTTGCTTTGGCAGCCCAGGGGTAGCGTCGGCTCTGAAATGCTTCCAAAGGAGCAGAGTCAGAGAACCTTTGAACCACAGAGCAGGTGCAGCCCCGAAAAAGGTCTGCTCTTGGCGTGAGAACACCCACTGCCCAGCGCTTCTTTTGGGTACACACGTGTAGAGGAAGGTTGTTGAATTCTGCTGCGTGATAACTTCTCCGGGCCACGTAGTGTGAGGGCCAGTAGAGTGGCCCTCCATCTCATCCCAGCTTCATGTGCCGGGTGTATAAGGCAAACTCCCTTCTTGATTCCCTCCGTGGGCTACGTAAGCTCCAGAGAAAGATGGATGATTGGGACCCAGGGCTGGTATCTAGGTTCATGTTCTGTGCCTCAACTTCGCAGCTGTTCTCTCTAAGCGGGTCACAAAGGCTCTCTGGAAGAGTTTCCTTAGAGGCTCAGAAACAGGAAAGTAGCCGACAGGCCCACGGGGATGCCAGTTCTCGGCAGCAACAATGCTACCCGCGTCAGACACTTGGGTTCTCTTCGGTAAATGGAAGAACAACTCTGCTTGGAAGCTTCTGCCATCCAGTTTGAGAGTCACACTTCCACCGCAGCCTAGGATTCCAAGTGTTGCCATGCCGCCACAATTTCCAATTCTTAGGCCTATGACGGCAGAGTGTCTGGCAGTTCTCAAAGAGACCTTAGGAATGCAGGCGTTTTGGCTCCTTCCACCGAGAAAGCAGCTCCTCCAGATCCTCTGTCGTTAGGTATTTCATGTTGGAATATCTCGAGGCGCCTTCTTTCCTCCTCCACGAGGTAAGACACAAACGGACTTGCCCTAAAGGCAAGAAGCCTTCTGAGTCCGGCAGAGAGGCAGCCTCTCCCACTCAGCATCCCCCCACGCCTGAGCCCCTGGTATGGGTCCGAGACACGGAGAAAGACACCCGTAACCCCGAGCTTTTCCACAATCTAGTATAGGCCTCACCCTCAAGCTCACGTCAATTTCATAGAGAAAACACCAGGCCTCGGTGTGCTTTCCTGTGGCAAGGAAACTTTGCTTTCATTCCTTAGGTGGCACATTGGCTCAGGACGGCCCTAGCCGAAGGACTCACGGTGTGCAGCCCTATTTGTTGAGATCAGCCCCTCTGGCTCTTTCTCGGATGAAACCAAGTGGGCAAAGAGCCGTTCCTAAGCTGGGGTCCCTGGGAGCTTTCCCTAGTCTACACCAGAACAGCACTCTGAGGGAGAGGAGACGCGGAGGTTTGGTAGCAAAATCTCCTATTCTGAAGAGAAACATTTCGTTGTAGGCGGGTTCCATCAGCCTTGCCGTATTTTCTCAGCTGCCTAGGATGGAGGGCAGGCAGTCAGTTGGCAGGCTCACCTGAGGCCCTGCTTCCCAGACTGTGATTCAGAACCCCCGCCTGCTGCAGCCCAAAGAGACGGCTTATGGTAAGGGAAAAACCCTGTGTTGGAAAGTTCCTGCCTAACCCTCGCACAAGCACAAGCATATGGGTCAGTGGTCAAAGACTTTCCCCACAAGTTTACCATGTTTGCTCCCATCTAGCCTCCGAAGGCCGAGGTTACCTAGCTGGGGATCACACTTCAGGAAAGGTACTCATGCTGCATGTGACTGCAAGTTGTTTCACCAGGCAGCCCAAATCGAGTACACCCACTTGCATTTTCCAGGGGCAGAGCAAAAGGTGTAAACTTACACGCCTCCAGCCTGGGAGGGGCGACATACACTTTCTGAATGGGAAAGAAGCCCATGCCTTCAGTGTGAAAGGCCACTATGCCTCTTTGCTTTGGCAGCCCAGGGGTAGCGTCGGCTCTGAAATGCTTCCAAAGGAGCAGAGTCAGAGAACCTTTGAACCACAGAGCAGGTGCAGCCCCGAACAAGGTCTGCTCTTGGCCTGAGAACACCCACTGCGCAGCACTTCTTTTGGGTACACACGTGTAGAGGAAGGTTGTTGAATTCTGCTGCGTGATAACTTCTCCGGGTCACGTAGTGTGAGGGCCAGTAGAGTGGCCCTCCATCTCATCCCAGCTTCATGTGCCGGGTGTATAAGGCAAACTCCCTGCTTGATTCCCTCCGTGGGCCTCGTAAGCTCCAGAGAAAGATGGATGATTGGGACCCAGGGCTGGTATCTAGGTTCATGTTCTGTGCCTCAACTTCGCAGCTGTTCTCTCTAAGCGGGTCACAAAGGCTCTCTGGAAGAGTTTCCTTAGAGGCTCAGAAACAGGAAATTAGCCGACAGGCCCACGGGGATGCCAGTTCTCTGCAGCAACAACGCTACAAGCGTCAGACACTTGGGTTCTCTTCGGTAAATGGAAGAACAACTCTGCTTGGAAGCTTCTGCCATCCAGTTTGAGAGTCACACTTCCACCGCAGCCTAGGATTCCAAGTGTTGCCATGCCGCCACAATTTCCTTAGGCCTATGACGGCAGAGTGTCTGGCAGTTCTCAAAGAGACCTTAGGAATGCAGGCGTTTTGGCTCCTTCCACCGAGAAAGCAGCTCCTCCAGATCCTCTGTCGTTAGGTATTTCATGTTAGAATATCTCTAGGCGCCCTCTTTCCTCCTCCACGAGGTAAGACACAAACGGACTTGCCCTAAAGGGAAGAAGCCTTCTGAGTCCGGCAGAGAGGCAGCCTTTCCCACTCAGCATCCCCCACGACTGAGCCCCAGGTATGGGTCTGAGACACGGAGAAAGACAGCCGTAACCCCGAGCTTTTCCACAATCTAGTATAGGCCTCACCCTCAAGCTCACGTCAATTTCATAGAGAAAACACCAGGCCTCGGTGTGCTTTCCTGTGGCAAGGAAACTTTGCTTTCATTCCTTAGGTGGCACATTGGCTCAGGACGGCCCTACCCGAAGGACTCACGGTGTGCAGCCCTATTTATTGAGATCAGCCCCTCTGGCTCTTTCTCGGATGAAACCAAGTGGGCAAAGAGCCGTTCCTAAGCTGGGGTCCCTGGGAGCCTTCCCTAGTCTACACCAGAACAGCACTCTGAGGGAGAGGAGACGCGGAGGCTTGGTAGCCAAATCTCCTATTCTGCAGAGAAACATTTTGTTGTAGGTGGGTTCCATCTGCCTTGCCATATTTTCTCAGCTGGCTAGGACGGAGGGCAGGCAGTCAGTTGGCAGGCTCACCTGAGGCCCTGCTTCCCAGACTGTGATACAGAACCCCCGCCTGCTGCAGCCCAGAGGGACGGCTTATGGTAAGGGGAAAACCCTGTGTTGGAAAGTTCCTGCCTAACCCTCGCACAAGCACAAGCATATGGGTCAGTGGTCCAAGACTTTCCCCACAAATTTACCATGTTTGCTCCCATCTAGCCTCCGAAGGCCGAGGTTACCTAGCTGGGAATCACACTTCAGGAGAGGTACTCATGCTGCTTGGGACTGCAAGTTGTTTCACCAGGCAGCCCAAATCGAGTCCACCCACTTGCATTTTCCAGGGGCCGAGCCTAGGAGGGGCAACATACACTTTCTGAATGGGAAAGAAGCCCATGCCTTCAGTGTGAAAGGCCACTATGCCTCTTTGCTTTGGGAGCCCAGGGATAGCGTCGGCTCTGAAATGCTTCCAAAGGAGCAGAGTCAGAGAACCTTTGAACCACAGAGCAGGTGCAGCCCCGAACAAGGTCTGCTCTTGGCCTGAGAACACCCACTGCCCAGCGCTTCGTTTGGGTACACACGTGTAGAGGAAGGTTGTTGAATTCTGCTGCGTGATAACTTCTCCGGGCCACGTAGCGTGAGGGCCAGTAGAGTGGCCCTCCATCTCATCCCGGCTTCATGTGCCGGGTGTATAAGGCAAACTCCCTGCTTGAATCCCTCCGTGGGCTACGTAACCTCCAGAGAGAGGTGGGTGATTGGGACCCAGAGCTGGTATCTAGGTCACTGCTCTGTGCCTCAACTTCGCAGCTGTTCTCTCTAAGCGGGTCCCAATGGCTTTCTGGAAGAGTTTCCTTAGAGGGCCAGAAACAGGAAATTAGCCGACAGGCCCACGGGGATGCCAGTTCTCGGCAGCAACAACGCTACCAGCGTCAGACCCTTGGGTTCTCTTTGGTAAATGGAAGAACAACTCTGCTTGGAAGCTTCTGCCATCCAGTTTGAGAGTCGCACTTCCACCGCAGCCTAGGATTCCAAGTGTTGCCATGCCGCCACAATTTCCCATTCTTAGGCCTATGACGGCAGAGTATCTGGCAGTCCTCAAAGAGACCTTAGGGATGCAGGCGTTTTGGCTCCTTCCACCGAGAAAGCAGCTCCTCCAGCTCCTCTGTCGTTAGCTAGTTCATGTTAGAATATCTCTAGGCGCCCTCTTTCCTCCTCCACGAGGTAAGACACAAACGGACTTGCCCTAAAGGGAAGAAGCCTTCTGAGTCCGGCAGAGAGGCAGCCTCTCCCACTCAGCATTCCCCGACGACTGAGCCCCTGGCAAGGGTCCGAGACACGGAGGAAGACAGCCGTAACCCCGAGCTTTTCCACAATGTAGTATAGGCCTCACCCTGAAGCTCACGTCAATTTCATAGAGAAAACACCAGGCCTCGGTGTGCTTTCCTGTGGCAAGGAAATTTTGCTTTCATTCCTTAGGTGGCACATTGGCTCAGGACGGCCCTACCCGAAGGACTCACGGTGTGCAACCCTATTTGTTGAGATCAGCCCCTCTGGCTCTTTCTCGGATGAAACCAAGTGGGCAAAGAGCCGTTCCTAAGCTGGGGTCCCTGGGAGCCTTCCCTAGTCTACACCAGAACAGCACTCTGAGGGAGAGGAGACGCGGAGCCTTGGTAGCCAAATCTCCTATTCTGCAGAGAAACATTTCGTTGTAGGTGGGTTCCATCAGCCTTGCCATATTTTCTCAGCTGGCTAGGACGGAGGGCAGGCAGTCAGTTGGCAGGCTCACCTGAGGCCCTGCTTCCCCGACTGTGATACAGAACCCCCGCCTGCTGCAGCCCGAAGGGACGGCTTATGGTAAGGGAAAAACCCTGTGTTGGAAAGTTCCTGCCTAACCCTCGCACAAGCACAAGCATATGGGTCAGTGGTCAAAGACTTTCCCCACAAGTTTACCATGTTTGCTCCCATCTAGCCTCCGAAGGCCGAGGTTACCTAGCTGGGGATCACACTTCAGGAAAGGTACTCATGCTGCTTGAGACTGCAAGTTGTTTCACCAGGCAGCCCAAATCGAGTACACCCACTTGCATTTTCCAGGGGCAGAGCAAAAGGTGTCAACTTACAGGCCTCCAGCCTGGGAGGGGAACATACACTTTCTGAATGGGAAAGAAGCTCATGCCTTCAGTGTGAAAGGCCACTATGCCTCTTTGCTTTGGCAGCCCAGGGGTAGCGTCGGCTCTGAAATGCTTCCAAAGGAGCAGAGTCAGAGAACCTTTGAACCACAGAGCAGGTGCAGCCCCGAACAAGGTCTGCTCTTGGCGTGAGAACACCCACTGCCCAGCGCTTCTTTTGGGTACACACGTGTAGAGGAAGGTTGTTGAATTCTGCTGCGTGATAACTTCTCCGGGCCACGTAGTGTGAGGGCCAGTAGAGTGGCCCTCCATCTCATCCCAGCTTCATGTGCCGGGTGTATAAGGCAAACTCCCTTCTTGATTCCCTCCGTGGGCTACGTAAGCTCCAGAGAAAGATGGATGATTGGGACCCAGGGCTGGTATCTAGGTTTATGTTCTGTGCCTCAACTTCGCAGCTGTTCTCTCTAAGCAGGTCACAAAGGCTCTCTGGAAGAGTTTCCTTAGAGGCTCAGAAACAGGAAAGTAGCCGACAGGCCCACGGGGATGCCAGTTCTCGGCAGCAACAATGCTACCCGCGTCAGACACTTGGGTTCTCTTCGGTAAATGGAAGAACAACTCTGCTTGGAAGCTTCTGCCATCCAGTTTGAGAGTCACACTTCCACCGCAGCCTAGGATTCCAAGTGTTGCCATGCCGCCACAATTTCCAATTCTTAGGCCTATGACGGCAGAGTGTCTGGCAGTTCTCAAAGAGACCTTAGGAATGCAGGCGTTTTGGCTCCTTCCACCGAGAAAGCAGCTCCTCCAGATCCTCTGTCGTTAGGTATTTCATGTTAGAATATCTCGAGGCGCCTTCTTTCCTCCTCCACGAGGTAAGACACAAACGGACTTGCCCTAAAGGGAAGAAGCCTTCTGAGTCCGGCAGAGAGGCAGCCTTTCCCACTCAGCATCCCCCACGACTGAGCCCCAGGTATGGGTCTGAGACACGGAGAAAGACAGCCGTAACCCCGAGCTTTTCCACAATGTAGTATAGGCCTCACCCTGAAGCTCACGTCAATTTCATAGAGAAAACACCAGGCCTCGGTGTGCTTTCCTGTGGCAAGGAAACTTTGCTTTCATTCCTTAGGTGGCACATTGGCTCAGGACGGCCCTACCCGAAGGACTCACGGTGTGCAGCCCTATTTATTGAGATCAGCCCCTCTGGCTCTTTCTCGGATGAAACCAAGTGGGCAAAGAGCCGTTCCTAAGCTGGGGTCCCTGGGAGCCTTCCCTAGTCTACACCAGAACAGCACTCTGAGGGAGAGGAGACGCGGAGGCTTGGTAGCCAAATCTCCTATTCTGCAGAGAAACATTTCGTTGTAGGTGGGTTCCATCAGCCTTGCCATATTTTCTCAGCTGGCTAGGACGGAGGGCAGGCAGTCAGTTGGCAGGCTCACCTGAGGCCCTGCTTCCCAGACTGTGATACAGAACCCCCGCCTGCTGCAGCCAAAGGGACGGCTTATGGTAAGGGGAAAACCCTGTGTTGGAAAGTTCCTGCCTAACCCTCGCACAAGCACAAGCATATGGGTCAGTGGTCCAAGACTTTCCCCACAAGTTTACCATGTTTGCTCCCATCTAGCCTCCGAAGGCCGAGGTTACCTAGCTGGGAATCACACTTCAGGAGAGGTACTCATGCTGCTTGGGACTGCAAGTTGTTTCACCAGGCAGCCCAAATCGAGTCCACCCACTTGCATTTTCCAGGGGCCGAGCCTGGGAGGGGCAACATACACTTTCTGAATGGGAAAGAAGCCCATGCCTTCAGTGTGAAAGGCCACTATGCCTCTTTGCTTTGGCAGCCCAGGGATAGCGTCGGCTCTGAAATGCTTCCAAAGGAGCAGAGTCAGAGAACCTTTGAACCACAGAGCAGGTGCAGCCCCGAACAAGGTCTGCTCTTGGCCTGAGAACACCCACTGCCCAGCGCTTCGTTTGGGTACACACGTGTAGAGGAAGGTTGTTGAATTCTGCTGCGTGATACCTTCTCCGGGCCACGTAGCGTGAGGGCCAGTAGAGTGGCCCTCCATCTCATCCCGGCTTCATGTGCCGGGTGTATAAGGCAAACTCCCTGCTTCAATCCCTCCGTGGGCTACGTAACCTCCAGAGAGAGGTGGGTGATTGGGACCCAGAGCTGGTATCTAGGTCACTGCTCTGTGCCTCAACTTCGCAGCTGTTCTCTCTAAGCGGGTCCCAAAGGCTTTCTGGAAGAGTTTCCTTAGAGGGCCAGAAACAGGAAATTAGCCGACAGGCCCACGGGGATGCCAGTTCTCGGCAGCAACAACGCTACCAGCGTCAGACCCTTGGGTTCTCTTTGGTAAATGGAAGAACAACTCTGCTTGGAAGCTTCTGCCATCCAGTTTGAGAGTCGCACTTCCACCGCAGCCTAGGATTCCAAGTGTTGCCATGCCGCCACAATTTCCCATTCTTAGGCCTATGACGGCAGAGTATCTGGCAGTCCTCAAAGAGACCTTAGGGATGCAGGCGTTTTGGCTCCTTCCACCGAGAAAGCAGCTCCTCCAGCTCCTCTGTCGTTAGCTAGTTCATGTTAGAATATCTCTAGGCGCCCTCTTTCCTCCTCCACGAGGTAAGACACAAACGGACTTGCCCTAAAGGGAAGAAGCCTTCTGAGTCCGGCAGAGAGGCAGCCTCTCCCACTCAGCATTCCCCGACGACTGAGCCCCTGGCAAGGGTCCGAGACACGGAGGAAGACAGCCGTAACCCCGAGCTTTTCCACAATGTAGTATAGGCCTCACCCTGAAGCTCACGTCAATTTCATAGAGAAAACACCAGGCCTCGGTGTGCTTTCCTGTGGCAAGGAAACTTTGCTTTCATTCCTTAGGTGGCACATTGGCTCAGGACGGCCCTACCCGAAGGACTCACGGTGTGCAACCCTATTTGTTGAGATCAGCCCCTCTGGCTCTTTCTCGGATGAAACCAAGTGGGCAAAGAGCCGTTCCTAAGCTGGGGTCCCTGGGAGCCTTCCCTAGTCTACACCAGAACAGCACTCTGAGGGAGAGGAGACGCGGAGGCTTGGTAGCCAAATCTCCTATTCTGCAGAGAAACATTTCGTTGTAGGTGGGTTCCATCAGCCTTGCCATATGTTCTCAGCTGGCTAGGACGGAGGGCAGGCAGTCAGTTGGCAGGCTCACCTGAGGCCCTGCTTCCCAGACTGTGATACAGAACCCCCGCCTGCTGCAGCCCGAAGGGACGGCTTATGGTAAGGGAAAAACCCTGTGTTGGAAAGTTCCTGCCTAACCCTCGCACAAGCACAAGCATATGGGTCAGTGGTCAAAGACTTTCCCCACAAGTTTACCATGTTTGCTCCCATCTAGCCTCCGAAGGCCGAGGTTACCTAGCTGGGGATCACACTTCAGGAAAGGTACTCATGCTGCTTGAGACTGCAAGTTGTTTCACCAGGCAGCCCAAATCGAGTACACCCACTTGCATTTTCCAGGGGCAGAGCAAAAGGTGTCAACTTACAGGCCTCCAGCCTGGGAGGGGAACATACACTTTCTGAATGGGAAAGAAGCTCATGCCTTCAGTGTGAAAGGCCACTATGCCTCTTTGCTTTGGCAGCCCAGGGGTAGCGTCGGCTCTGAAATGCTTCCAAAGGAGCAGAGTCAGAGAACCTTTGAACCACAGAGCAGGTGCAGCCCCGAACAAGGTCTGCTCTTGGCGTGAGAACACCCACTGCCCAGCGCTTCTTTTGGGTACACACGTGTAGAGGAAGGTTGTTGAATTCTGCTGCGTGATAACTTCTCCGGGCCACGTAGTGTGAGGGCCAGTAGAGTGGCCCTCCATCTCATCCCAGCTTCATGTGCCGGGTGTATAAGGCAAACTCCCTTCTTGATTCCCTCCGTGGGCTACGTAAGCTCCAGAGAAAGATGGATGATTGGGACCCAGGGCTGGTATCTAGGTTTATGTTCTGTGCCTCAACTTCGCAGCTGTTCTCTCTAAGCAGGTCACAAAGGCTCTCTGGAAGAGTTTCCTTAGAGGCTCAGAAACAGGAAAGTAGCCGACAGGCCCACGGGGATGCCAGTTCTCGGCAGCAACAATGCTACCCGCGTCAGACACTTGGGTTCTCTTCGGTAAATGGAAGAACAACTCTGCTTGGAAGCTTCTGCCATCCAGTTTGAGAGTCACACTTCCACCGCAGCCTAGGATTCCAAGTGTTGCCATGCCGCCACAATTTCCAATTCTTAGGCCTATGACGGCAGAGTGTCTGGCAGTTCTCAAAGAGACCTTAGGAATGCAGGCGTTTTGGCTCCTTCCACCGAGAAAGCAGCTCCTCCAGATCCTCTGTCGTTAGGTATTTCATGTTAGAATATCTCGAGGCGCCTTCTTTCCTCCTCCACGAGGTAAGACACAAACGGACTTGCCCTAAAGGCAAGAAGCCTTCTGAGTCCGGCAGAGAGGCAGCCTCTCCCACTCAGCATCCCCCCACGACTGAGCCCCTGGTATGGGTCCGAGACACGGAGAAAGACAGCCGTAACCCCGAGCTTTTCCACAATCTAGTATAGGCCTCACCCTCAAGCTCACGTCAATTTCATAGAGAAAACACCAGGCCTCGGTGTGCTTTCCTGTGGCAAGGAAACTTTGCTTTCATTCCTTAGGTGGCACATTGGCTCAGGACGGCCCTAGCCGAAGGACTCACGGTGTGCAGCCCTATTTGTTGAGATCAGCCCCTCTGGCTCTTTCTCGGATGAAACCAAGTGGGCAAAGAGCCGTTCCTAAGCTGGGGTCCCTGGGAGCTTTCCCTAGTCTACACCAGAACAGCACTCTGAGGGAGAGGAGACGCGGAGGTTTGGTAGCAAAATCTCCTATTCTGAAGAGAAACATTTCGTTGTAGGCGGGTTCCATCAGCCTTGCCGTATTTTCTCAGCTGCCTAGGATGGAGGGCAGGCAGTCAGTTGGCAGACTCACCTGAGGCCCTGCTTCCCCGACTGTGATACAGAACCCCCGCCTGCTGCAGCCCGAAGGGACGGCTTATGGTAAGGGAAAAACCCTGTGTTGGAAAGTTCCTGCCTAACCCTCGCACAAGCACAAGCATATGGGTCAGTGGTCAAAGACTTTCCCCACAAGTTTACCATGTTTGCTCCCATCTAGCCTCCGAAGGCCGAGGTTACCTAGCTGGGGATCACACTTCAGGAAAGGTACTCATGCTGCATGTGACTGCAAGTTGTTTCACCAGGCAGCCCAAATCGAGTACACCCACTTGCATTTTCCAGGGGCAGAGCAAAAGGTGTAAACTTACACGACTCCAGCCTGGGAGGGGCGACATACACTTTCTGAATGGGAAAGAAGCCCATGCCTTCAGTGTGAAAGGCCACTATGCCTCTTTGCTTTGGGAGCCCAGGGGTAGCGTCGGCTCTGAAATGCTTCCAAAGGAGCAGAGTCAGAGAACCTTTGAACCACAGAGCAGGTGCAGCCCCGAACAAGGTCTGCTCTTGCCCTGAGAACACCCACTGCGCAGCACTTCGTTTGGGTACACACGTGTAGAGGAAGGTTGTTGAATTCTGCTGCGTGATAACTTCTCCGGGTCACGTTGTGTGAGGGCCAGTAGAGTGGCCCTCCATCTCATCCCAGCTTCATGTGCCGGGTGTATAAGGCAAACTCCCTGCTTGATTCCCTCCGTGGGCCTCGTAAGCTCCAGAGAAAGATGGATGATTGGGACCCAGGGCTGGTATCTAGGTTCATGTTCTGTGCCTCAACTTCGCAGCTGTTCTCTCTAAGCGGGTCACAAAGGCTCTCTGGAAGAGTTTCCTTAGAGGCTCAGAAACAGGAAATTAGCCGACAGGCCCACGGGGATGCCAGTTCTCTGCAGCAACAACGCTACAAGCGTCAGACACTTGGGTTCTCTTCGGTAAATGGAAGAACAACTCTGCTTGGAAGCTTCTGCCATCCAGTTTGAGAGTCGCACTTTCACCGCAGCCTAGGATTCCAAGTGTTGCCATGCCGCCACAATTTCCCATTCTTAGGCCTATGACGGCAGAGTATCTGGCAGTCCTCAAAGAGACCTTAGGGATGCAGGCGTTTTGGCTCCTTCCACCGAGCAAGCAGCTCCTCCAGCTCCTCTGTCGTTAGCTAGTTCATGTTAGAATATCTCTAGGCGCCCTCTTTCCTCCTCCACGAGGTAAGACACAAACGGACTTGCCCTAAAGGGAAGAAGCCTTCTGAGTCCGGCAGAGAGGCAGCCTCTCCCACTCAGCATTCCCCGACGACTGAGCCCCTGGCAAGGGTCCGAGACACGGAGGAAGACAGCCGTAACCCCGAGCTTTTCCACAATGTAGTATAGGCCTCACCCTGAAGCTCACGTCAATTTCATAGAGAAAACACCAGGCCTCGGTGTGCTTTCCTGTGGCAAGGAAACTTTGCTTTCATTCCTTAGGTGGCACATTGGCTCAGGACGGCCCTAGCCGAAGGACTCACGGTGTGCAGCCCTATTTGTTGAGATCAGCCCCTCTGGCTCTTTCTCGGATGAAACCAAGTGGGCAAAGAGCCGTTCCTAAGCTGGGGTCCCTGGGAGCCTTCCCTAGTCTACACCAGAACAGCACTCTGAGGGAGAGGAGACGCGGAGGCTTGGTAGCCAAATCTCCTATTCTGCAGAGAAACATTTCGTTGTAGGTGGGTTCCATCAGCCTTGCCATATTTTCTCAGCTGGCTAGGACGGAGGGCAGGCAGTCAGTTGGCAGGCTCACCTGAGGCCCTGCTTCCCCGACTGTGATACAGAACCCCCGCCTGCTGCAGCCCGAAGGGACGGCTTATGGTAAGGGAAAAACCCTGTGTTGGAAAGTTCCTGCCTAACCCTCGCACAAGCACAAGCATATGGGTCAGTGGTCAAAGACTTTCCCCAAAAGTTTACCATGTTTGCTCCCATCTAGCCTCCGAAGGCCGAGGTTACCTAGCTGGGGATCACACTTCAGGAAAGGTACTCATGCTGCTTGAGACTGCAAGTTGTTTCACCAGGCAGCCCAAATCGAGTACACCCACTTGCATTTTCCAGGGGCAGAGCAAAAGGTGTCAACTTACAGGCCTCCGGCCTGGGAGGGGAACATACACTTTCTGAATGGGAAAGAAGCTCATGCCTTCAGTGTGAAAGGCCACTATGCCTCTTTGCTTTGGCAGCCCAGGGGTAGCGTCGGCTCTGAAATGCTTCCAAAGGAGCAGAGTCAGAGAACCTTTGAACCACAGAGCAGGTGCAGCCCCGAACAAGGTCTGCTCTTGGCGTGAGAACACCCACTGCCCAGCGCTTCTTTTGGGTACACACGTGTAGAGGAAGGTTGTTGAATTCTGCTGCGTGATAACTTCTCCGGGACACGTAGTGTGAGGGCCAGTAGAGTGGCCCTCCATCTCATCCCAGCTTCATGTGCCGGGTGTATAAGGCAAACTCCCTGCTTGATTCCCTCCGTGGGCCTCGTAAGCTCCAGAGAAAGATGGATGATTGGGACCCAGGGCTGGTATCTAGGTTCATGTTCTGTGCCTCAACTTCGCAGCTGTTATCTCTAAGCGGGTCACAAAGGCTCTCTGGAAGAGTTTCCTTAGAGGCTCAGAAACAGGAAATTAGCCGACAGGCCCACGGGGATGCCAGTTCTCTGCAGCAACAACGCTACAAGCGTCAGACACTTGGGTTCTCTTCGGTAAATGGAAGAACAACTCTGCTTGGAAGCTTCTGCCATCCAGTTTGAGAGTCACACTTCCACCGCAGCCTAGGATTCCAAGTGTTGCCATGCCGCCACAATTTCCTTAGGCCTATGACGGCAGAGTGTCTGGCAGTTCTCAAAGAGACCTTAGGAATGCAGGCGTTTTGGCTCCTTCCACCGAGAAAGCAGCTCCTCCACATCCTCTGTCGTTAGGTATTTCATGTTAGAATATCTCTAGGCGCCCTCTTTCCTCCTCCACGAGGTAAGACACAAACGGACTTGCCCTAAAGGGAAGAAGCCTTCTGAGTCCGGCAGAGAGGCAGCCTTTCCCACTCAGCATCCCCCACGACTGAGCCCCAGGTATGGATCTGAGACACGGAGAAAGACAGCCGTAACCCCGAGCTTTTCCACAATCTAGTATAGGCCTCACCCTCAAGCTCACGTCAATTTCATAGAGAAAACACCAGGCCTCGGTGTGCTTTCCTGTGGCAAGGAAACTTTGCTTTCATTCCTTAGGTGGCACATTGGCTCAGGACGGCCCTACCCGAAGGACTCACGGTGTGCAGCCCTATTTATTGAGATCAGCCCCTCTGGCTCTTTCTCGGATGAAACCAAGTGGGCAAAGAGCCGTTCCTAAGCTGGGGTCCCTGGGAGCCTTCCCTAGTCTACACCAGAACAGCACTCTGAGGGAGAGGAGACGCGGAGGCTTGGTAGCCAAATCTCCTATTCTGCAGAGAAACATTTTGTTGTAGGTGGGTTCCATCTGCCTTGCCATATTTTCTCAGCTGGCTAGGACGGAGGGCAGGCAGTCAGTTGGCAGGCTCACCTGAGGCCCTGCTTCCCAGACTGTGATACAGAACCCCCGCCTGCTGCAGCCCAGAGGGACGGCTTATGGTAAGGGGAAAACCCTGTGTTGGAAAGTTCCTGCCTAACCCTCGCACAAGCACAAGCATATGGGTCAGTGGTCCAAGACTTTCCCCACAAATTTACCATGTTTGCTCCCATCTAGCCTCCGAAGGCCGAGGTTACCTAGCTGGGAATCACACTTCAGGAGAGGTACTCATGCTGCTTGGGACTGCAAGTTGTTTCACCAGGCAGCCCAAATCGAGTCCACCCACTTGCATTTTCCAGGGGCCGAGCCTAGGAGGGGCAACATACTCTTTCTGAATGGGAAAGAAGCCCATGCCTTCAGTGTGAAAGGCCACTATGCCTCTTTGCTTTGGGAGCCCAGGGATAGCGTCGGCTCTGAAATGCTTCCAAAGGAGCAGAGTCAGAGAACCTTTGAACCACAGAGCAGGTGCAGCCCCGAACAAGGTCTGCTCTTGGCCTGAGAACACCCACTGCCCAGCGCTTCGTTTGGGTACACACGTGTAGAGGAAGGTTGTTGAATTCTGCTGCGTGATAACTTCTCCGGGCCACGTAGCGTGAGGGCCAGTAGAGTGGCCCTCCATCTCATCCCGGCTTCATGTGCCGGGTGTATAAGGCAAACTCCCTGCTTGAATCCCTCCGTGGGCTACGTAACCTCCAGAGAGAGGTGGGTGATTGGGACCCAGAGCTGGTATCTAGGTTACTGCTCTGTGCCTCAACTTCGCAGCTGTTCTCTCTAAGCGGGTCCCAATGGCTTTCTGGAAGAGTTTCCTTAGAGGGCCAGAAACAGGAAATTAGCCGACAGGCCCACGGGGATGCCAGTTCTCGGCAGCAACAACGCTACCAGCGTCAGACCCTTGGGTTCTCTTTGGTAAATGGAAGAACAACTCTGCTTGGAAGCTTCTGCCATCCAGTTTGAGAGTCGCACTTCCACCGCAGCCTAGGATTCCAAGTGTTGCCATGCCGCCACAATTTCCCATTCTTAGGCCTATGACGGCAGAGTATCTGGCAGTCCTCAAAGAGACCTTAGGGATGCAGGCGTTTTGGCTCCTTCCACCGAGAAAGCAGCTCCTCCAGCTCCTCTGTCGTTAGCTAGTTCATGTTAGAATATCTCTAGGCGCCCTCTTTCCTCCTCCACGAGGTAAGACACAAACGGACTTGCCCTAAAGGGAAGAAGCCTTCTGAGTCCGGCAGAGAGGCAGCCTCTCCCACTCAGCATTCCCCGACGACTGAGCCCCTGGCAAGGGTCCGAGACACGGAGGAAGACAGCCGTAACCCCGAGCTTTTCCACAATGTAGTATAGGCCTCACCCTGAAGCTCACGTCAATTTCATAGAGAAAACACCAGGCCTCGGTGTGCTTTCCTGTGGCAAGGAAACTTTGCTTTCATTCCTTAGGTGGCACATTGGCTCAGGACGGCCCTAGCCGAAGGACTCACGGTGTGCAGCCCTATTTGTTGAGATCAGCCCCTCTGGCTCTTTCTCGGATGAAACCAAGTGGGCAAAGAGCCGTTCCTAAGCTGGGGTCCCTGGGAGCCTTCCCTAGTCTACACCAGAACAGCACTCTGAGGGAGAGGAGACGCGGAGCCTTGGTAGCCAAATCTCCTATTCTGCAGAGAAACATTTCGTTGTAGGTGGGTTCCATCAGCCTTGCCATATTTTCTCAGCTGGCTAGGACGGAGGGCAGGCAGTCAGTTGGCAGGCTCACCTAAGGCCCTGCTTCCCAGACTGTGATACAGAACCCCCGCCTGCTGCAGCCCGAAGGGACGGCTTATGGTAAGGGAAAAACCCTGTGTTGGAAAGTTCCTGCCTAACCCTCGCACAAGCACAAGCATATGGGTCAGTGGTCAAAGACTTTCCCCACAAGTTTACCATGTTTGCTCCCATCTAGCCTCCGAAGGCCGAGGTTACCTAGCTGGGGATCACACTTCAGGAAAGGTACTCATGCTGCTTGAGACTGCAAGTTGTTTCACCAGGCAGCCCAAATCGAGTACACCCACTTGCATTTTCCAGGGGCAGAGCAAAAGGTGTCAACTTACAGGCCTCCAGCCTGGGAGGGGCAACATACACTTTCTGAATGGGAAAGAAGCCCATGCCTTCAGTGTGAAAGGCCACTATGCCTCTTTGCTTTGGGAGCCCAGGGGTAGCGTCGGCTCTGAAATGCTTCCAAAGGAGCAGAGTCAGAGAACCTTTGAACCACAGAGCAGGTGCAGCCCCGAACAAGGTCTGCTCTTGCCCTGAGAACACCCACTGCGCAGCACTTCGTTTGGGTACACACGTGTAGAGGAAGGTTGTTGAATTCTGCTGCGTGATAACTTCTCCGGGTCACGTTGTGTGAGGGCCAGTAGAGTGGCCCTCCATCTCATCCCAGCTTCATGTGCCGGGTGTATAAGGCAAACTCCCTGCTTGATTCCCTCCGTGGGCCTCGTAAGCTCCAGAGAAAGATGGATGATTGGGACCCAGGGCTGGTATCTAGGTTCATGTTCTGTGCCTCAACTTCGCAGCTGTTCTCTCTAAGCGGGTCACAAAGGCTCTCTGGAAGAGTTTCCTTAGAGGCTCAGAAACAGGAAATTAGCCGACAGGCCCACGGGGATGCCAGTTCTCTGCAGCAACAACGCTACAAGCGTCAGACACTTGGGTTCTCTTCGGTAAATGGAAGAACAACTCTGCTTGGAAGCTTCTGCCATCCAGTTTGAGAGTCGCACTTTCACCGCAGCCTAGGATTCCAAGTGTTGCCATGCCGCCACAATTTCCCATTCTTAGGCCTATGACGGCAGAGTATCTGGCAGTCCTCAAAGAGACCTTAGGGATGCAGGCGTTTTGGCTCCTTCCACCGAGCAAGCAGCTCCTCCAGCTCCTCTGTCGTTAGCTAGTTCATGTTAGAATATCTCTAGGCGCCCTCTTTCCTCCTCCACGAGGTAAGACACAAACGGACTTGCCCTAAAGGGAAGAAGCCTTCTGAGTCCGGCAGAGAGGCAGCCTCTCCCACTCAGCATTCCCCGACGACTGAGCCCCTGGCAAGGGTCCGAGACACGGAGGAAGACAGCCGTAACCCCGAGCTTTTCCACAATGTAGTATAGGCCTCACCCTGAAGCTCACGTCAATTTCATAGAGAAAACACCAGGCCTCGGTGTGCTTTCCTGTGGCAAGGAAACTTTGCTTTCATTCCTTAGGTGGCACATTGGCTCAGGACGGCCCTAGCCGAAGGACTCACGGTGTGCAGCCCTATTTGTTGAGATCAGCCCCTCTGGCTCTTTCTCGGATGAAACCAAGTGGGCAAAGAGCCGTTCCTAAGCTGGGGTCCCTGGGAGCCTTCCCTAGTCTACACCAGAACAGCACTCTGAGGGAGAGGAGACGCGGAGGCTTGGTAGCCAAATCTCCTATTCTGCAGAGAAACATTTCGTTGTAGGTGGGTTCCATCAGCCTTGCCATATTTTCTCAGCTGGCTAGGACGGAGGGCAGGCAGTCAGTTGGCAGGCTCACCTGAGGCCCTGCTTCCCCGACTGTGATACAGAACCCCCGCCTGCTGCAGCCCGAAGGGACGGCTTATGGTAAGGGAAAAACCCTGTGTTGGAAAGTTCCTGCCTAAACCTCGCACAAGCACAAGCATATGGGTCAGTGGTCAAAGACTTTCCCCAAAAGTTTACCATGTTTGCTCCCATCTAGCCTCCGAAGGCCGAGGTTACCTAGCTGGGGATCACACTTCAGGAAAGGTACTCATGCTGCTTGAGACTGCAAGTTGTTTCACCAGGCAGCCCAAATCGAGTACACCCACTTGCATTTTCCAGGGGCAGAGCAAAAGGTGTCAACTTACAGGCCTCCGGCCTGGGAGGGGAACATACACTTTCTGAATGGGAAAGAAGCTCATGCCTTCAGTGTGAAAGGCCACTATGCCTCTTTGCTTTGGCAGCCCAGGGGTAGCGTCGGCTCTGAAATGCTTCCAAAGGAGCAGAGTCAGAGAACCTTTGAACCACAGAGCAGGTGCAGCCCCGAACAAGGTCTGCTCTTGGCGTGAGAACACCCACGGCCCAGCGCTTCTTTTGGGTACACACGTGTAGAGGAAGGTTGTTGAATTCTGCTGCGTGATAACTTCTCCGGGCCACGTAGTGTGAGGGCCAGTAGAGTGGCCCTCCATCTCATCCCAGCTTCATGTGCCGGGTGTATAAGGCAAACTCCCTTCTTGATTCCCTCCGTGGGCTACGTAAGCTCCAGAGAAAGATGGATGATTGGGACCCAGGGCTGGTATCTAGGTTCATGTTCTGTGCCTCAACTTCACAGCTGTTCTCTCTAAGCGGGTCACAAAGGCTCTCTGGAAGAGTTTCCTTAGAGGCTCAGAAACAGGAAAGTAGCCGACAGGCCCACGGGGATGCCAGTTCTCGGCAGCAACAATGCTACCCGCGTCAGACACTTGGGTTCTCTTCGGTAAATGGAAGAACAACTCTGCTTGGAAGCTTCTGCCATCCAGTTTGAGAGTCACACTTCCACCGCAGCCTAGGATTCCAAGTGTTGCCATGCCGCCACAATTTCCAATTCTTAGGCCTATGACGGCAGAGTGTCTGGCAGTTCTCAAAGAGACCTTAGGAATGCAGGCGTTTTGGCTCCTTCCACCGAGAAAGCAGCTCCTCCAGATCCTCTGTCGTTAGGTATTTCATGTTAGAATATCTCGAGGCGCCTTCTTTCCTCCTCCACGAGGTAAGACACAAACGGACTTGCCCTAAAGGCAAGAAGCCTTCTGAGTCCGGCAGAGAGGCAGCCTCTCCCACTCAGCATCCCCCCACGACTGAGCCCCTGGTATGGGTCCGAGACACGGAGAAAGACAGCCGTAACCCCGAGCTTTTCCACAATCTAGTATAGGCCTCACCCTCAAGCTCACGTCAATTTCATAGAGAAAACACCAGGCCTCGGTGTGCTTTCCTGTGGCAAGGAAACTTTGCTTTCATTCCTTAGGTGGCACATTGGATCAGGACGGCCCTACCCGAAGGACTCACGGTGTGCAACCCTATTTGTTGAGATCAGCCCCTCTGGCTCTTTCTCGGATGAAACCAAGTGGGCAAAGAGCCGTTCCTAAGCTGGGGTCCCTGGGAGCCTTCCCTAGTCTACACCAGAACAGCACTCTGAGGGAGAGGAGACGCGGAGCCTTGGTAGCCAAATCTCCTATTCTGCAGAGAAACATTTCGTTGTAGGTGGGTTCCATCAGCCTTGCCATATTTTCTCAGCTGGCTAGGACGGAGGGCAGGCAGTCAGTTGGCAGGCTCACCTGAGGCCCTGCTTCCCAGACTGTGATACAGAACCCCCGCCTGCTGCAGCCCGAAGGGACGGCTTATGGTAAGGGAAAAACCCTGTGTTGGAAAGTTCCTGCCTAACCCTCGCACAAGCACAAGCATATGGGTCAGTGGTCAAAGACTTTCCCCACAAGTTTACCATGTTTGCTCCCATCTAGCCTCCGAAGGCCGAGGTTACCTAGCTGGGGATCACACTTCAGGAAAGGTACTCATGCTGCTTGAGACTGCAAGTTGTTTCACCAGGCAGCCCAAATCGAGTACACCCACTTGCATTTTCCAGGGGCAGAGCAAAAGGTGTCAACTTACAGGCCTCCAGCCTGGGAGGGGAACATACACTTTCTGAATGGGAAAGAAGCTCATGCCTTCAGTGTGAAAGGCCACTATGCCTCTTTGCTTTGGCAGCCCAGGGGTAGCGTCGGCTCTGAAATGCTTCCAAAGGAGCAGAGTCAGAGAACCTTTGAACCACAGAGCAGGTGCAGCCCCGAACAAGGTCTGCTCTTGGCGTGAGAACACCCACTGCCCAGCGCTTCTTTTGGGTACACACGTGTAGAGGAAGGTTGTTGAATTCTGCTGCGTGATAACTTCTCCGGGCCACGTAGTGTGAGGGCCAGTAGAGTGGCCCTCCATCTCATCCCAGCTTCATGTGCCGGGTGTATAAGGCAAACTCCCTTCTTGATTCCCTCCGTGGGCTACGTAAGCTCCAGAGAAAGATGGATGATTGGGACCCAGGGCTGGTATCTAGGTTTATGTTCTGTGCCTCAACTTCGCAGCTGTTCTCTCTAAGCAGGTCACAAAGGCTCTCTGGAAGAGTTTCCTTAGAGGCTCAGAAACAGGAAAGTAGCCGACAGGCCCACGGGGATGCCAGTTCTCGGCAGCAACAATGCTACCCGCGTCAGACACTTGGGTTCTCTTCGGTAAATGGAAGAACAACTCTGCTTGGAAGCTTCTGCCATCCAGTTTGAGAGTCACACTTCCACCGCAGCCTAGGATTCCAAGTGTTGCCATGCCGCCACAATTTCCAATTCTTAGGCCTATGACGGCAGAGTGTCTGGCAGTTCTCAAAGAGACCTTAGGAATGCAGGCGTTTTGGCTCCTTCCACCGAGAAAGCAGCTCCTCCAGATCCTCTGTCGTTAGGTATTTCATGTTAGAATATCTCGAGGCGCCTTCTTTCCTCCTCCACGAGGTAAGACACAAACGGACTTGCCCTAAAGGGAAGAAGCCTTCTGAGTCCGGCAGAGAGGCAGCCTTTCCCACTCAGCATCCCCCACGACTGAGCCCCAGGTATGGGTCTGAGACACGGAGAAAGACAGCCGTAACCCCGAGCTTTTCCACAATGTAGTATAGGCCTCACCCTGAAGCTCACGTCAATTTCATAGAGAAAACACCAGGCCTCGGTGTGCTTTCCTGTGGCAAGGAAACTTTGCTTTCATTCCTTAGGTGGCACATTGGCTCAGGACGGCCCTACCCGAAGGACTCACGGTGTGCAGCCCTATTTATTGAGATCAGCCCCTCTGGCTCTTTCTCGGATGAAACCAAGTGGGCAAAGAGCCGTTCCTAAGCTGGGGTCCCTGGGAGCCTTCCCTAGTCTACACCAGAACAGCACTCTGAGGGAGAGGAGACGCGGAGGCTTGGTAGCCAAATCTCCTATTCTGCAGAGAAACATTTCGTTGTAGGTGGGTTCCATCAGCCTTGCCATATTTTCTCAGCTGGCTAGGACGGAGGGCAGGCAGTCAGTTGGCAGGCTCACCTGAGGCCCTGCTTCCCAGACTGTGATACAGAACCCCCGCCTGCTGCAGCCAAAGGGACGGCTTATGGTAAGGGGAAAACCCTGTGTTGGAAAGTTCCTGCCTAACCCTCGCACAAGCACAAGCATATGGGTCAGTGGTCCAAGACTTTCCCCACAAGTTTACCATGTTTGCTCCCATCTAGCCTCCGAAGGCCGAGGTTACCTAGCTGGGAATCACACTTCAGGAGAGGTACTCATGCTGCTTGGGACTGCAAGTTGTTTCACCAGGCAGCCCAAATCGAGTCCACCCACTTGCATTTTCCAGGGGCCGAGCCTGGGAGGGGCAACATACACTTTCTGAATGGGAAAGAAGCCCATGCCTTCAGTGTGAAAGGCCACTATGCCTCTTTGCTTTGGCAGCCCAGGGATAGCGTCGGCTTTGAAATGCTTCCAAAGGAGCAGAGTCAGAGAACCTTTGAACCACAGAGCAGGTGCAGCCCCGAACAAGGTCTGCTCTTGGCCTGAGAACACCCACTGCCCAGCGCTTCGTTTGGGTACACACGTGTAGAGGAAGGTTGTTGAATTCTGCTGCGTGATAACTTCTCCGGGCCACGTAGCGTGAGGGCCAGTAGAGTGGCCCTCCATCTCATCCCGGCTTCATGTGCCGGGTGTATAAGGCAAACTCCCTGCTTCAATCCCTCCGTGGGCTACGTAACCTCCAGAGAGAGGTGGGTGATTGGGACCCAGAGATGGTATCTAGGTCACTGCTCTGTGCCTCAACTTCGCAGCTGTTCTCTCTAAACGGGTCCCAAAGGCTTTCTGGAAGAGTTTCCTTAGAGGGCCAGAAACAGGAAATTAGCCGACAGGCCCACGGGGATGCCAGTTCTCGGCAGCAACAACGCTACCAGCGTCAGACCCTTGGGTTCTCTTTGGTAAATGGAAGAACAACTCTGCTTGGAAGCTTCTGCCATCCAGTTTGAGAGTCGCACTTCCACCGCAGCCTAGGATTCCAAGTGTTGCCATGCCGCCACAATTTCCCATTCTTAGGCCTATGACGGCAGAGTATCTGGCAGTCCTCAAAGAGACCTTAGGGATGCAGGCGTTTTGGCTCCTTCCACCGAGAAAGCAGCTCCTCCAGCTCCTCTGTCGTTAGCTAGTTCATGTTAGAATATCTCTAGGCGCCCTCTTTCCTCCTCCACGAGGTAAGACACAAACGGACTTGCCCTAAAGGGAAGAAGCCTTCTGAGTCCGGCAGAGAGGCAGCCTCTCCCACTCAGCATTCCCCGACGACTGAGCCCCTGGCAAGGGTCCGAGACACGGAGGAAGACAGCCGTAACCCCGAGCTTTTCCACAATGTAGTATAGGCCTCACCCTGAAGCTCACGTCAATTTCATAGAGAAAACACCAGGCCTCGGTGTGCTTTCCTGTGGCAAGGAAACTTTGCTTTCATTCCTTAGGTGGCACATTGGCTCAGGACGGCCCTACCCGAAGGACTCACGGTGTGCAACCCTATTTGTTGAGATCAGCCCCTCTGGCTCTTTCTCGGATGAAACCAAGTGGGCAAAGAGCCGTTCCTAAGCTGGGGTCCCTGGGAGCCTTCCCTAGTCTACACCAGAACAGCACTCTGAGGGAGAGGAGACGCGGAGGCTTGGTAGCCAAATCTCCTATTCTGCAGAGAAACATTTCGTTGTAGGTGGGTTCCATCAGCCTTGCCATATGTTCTCAGCTGGCTAGGACGGAGGGCAGGCAGTCAGTTGGCAGGCTCACCTGAGGCCCTGCTTCCCAGACTGTGATACAGAACCCCCGCCTGCTGCAGCCCGAAGGGACGGCTTATGGTAAGGGAAAAACCCTGTGTTGGAAAGTTCCTGCCTAACCCTCGCACAAGCACAAGCATATGGGTCAGTGGTCAAAGACTTTCCCCACAAGTTTACCATGTTTGCTCCCATCTAGCCTCCGAAGGCCGAGGTTACCTAGCTGGGGATCACACTTCAGGAAAGGTACTCATGCTGCTTGAGACTGCAAGTTGTTTCACCAGGCAGCCCAAATCGAGTACACCCACTTGCATTTTCCAGGGGCAGAGCAAAAGGTGTCAACTTACAGGCCTCCAGCCTGGGAGGGGAACATACACTTTCTGAATGGGAAAGAAGCTCATGCCTTCAGTGTGAAAGGCCACTATGCCTCTTTGCTTTGGCAGCCCAGGGGTAGCGTCGGCTCTGAAATGCTTCCAAAGGAGCAGAGTCAGAGAACCTTTGAACCACAGAGCAGGTGCAGCCCCGAACAAGGTCTGCTCTTGGCGTGAGAACACCCACTGCCCAGCGCTTCTTTTGGGTACACACGTGTAGAGGAAGGTTGTTGAATTCTGCTGCGTGATAACTTCTCCGGGCCACGTAGTGTGAGGGCCAGTAGAGTGGCCCTCCATCTCATCCCAGCTTCATGTGCCGGGTGTATAAGGCAAACTCCCTTCTTGATTCCCTCCGTGGGCTACGTAAGCTCCAGAGAAAGATGGATGATTGGGACCCAGGGCTGGTATCTAGGTTTATGTTCTGTGCCTCAACTTCGCAGCTGTTCTCTCTAAGCAGGTCACAAAGGCTCTCTGGAAGAGTTTCCTTAGAGGCTCAGAAACAGGAAAGTAGCCGACAGGCACACGGGGATGCCAGTTCTCGGCAGCAACAATGCTACCCGCGTCAGACACTTGGGTTCTCTTCGGTAAATGGAAGAACAACTCTGCTTGGAAGCTTCTGCCATCCAGTTTGAGAGTCACACTTCCACCGCAGCCTAGGATTCCAAGTGTTGCCATGCCGCCACAATTTCCAATTCTTAGGCCTATGACGGCAGAGTGTCTGGCAGTTCTCAAAGAGACCTTAGGAATGCAGGCGTTTTGGCTCCTTCCACCGAGAAAGCAGCTCCTCCAGATCCTCTGTCGTTAGGTATTTCATGTTAGAATATCTCGAGGCGCCTTCTTTCCTCCTCCACGAGGTAAGACACAAACGGACTTGCCCTAAAGGCAAGAAGCCTTCTGAGTCCGGCAGAGAGGCAGCCTCTCCCACTCAGCATCCCCCCACGACTGAGCCCCTGGTATGGGTCCGAGACACGGAGAAAGACAGCCGTAACCCCGAGCTTTTCCACAATCTAGTATAGGCCTCACCCTCAAGCTCACGTCAATTTCATAGAGAAAACACCAGGCCTCGGTGTGCTTTCCTGTGGCAAGGAAACTTTGCTTTCATTCCTTAGGTGGCACATTGGCTCAGGACGGCCCTAGCCGAAGGACTCACGGTGTGCAGCCCTATTTGTTGAGATCAGCCCCTCTGGCTCTTTCTCGGATGAAACCAAGTGGGCAAAGAGCCGTTCCTAAGCTGGGGTCCCTGGGAGCTTTCCCTAGTCTACACCAGAACAGCACTCTGAGGGAGAGGAGACGCGGAGGTTTGGTAGCAAAATCTCCTATTCTGAAGAGAAACATTTCGTTGTAGGCGGGTTCCATCAGCCTTGCCGTATTTTCTCAGCTGCCTAGGATGGAGGGCAGGCAGTCAGTTGGCAGACTCACCTGAGGCCCTGCTTCCCCGACTGTGATACAGAACCCCCGCCTGCTGCAGCCCGAAGGGACGGCTTATGGTAAGGGAAAAACCCTGTGTTGGAAAGTTCCTGCCTAACCCTCGCACAAGCACAAGCATATGGGTCAGTGGTCAAAGACTTTCCCCACAAGTTTACCATGTTTGCTCCCATCTAGCCTCCGAAGGCCGAGGTTACCTAGCTGGGGATCACACTTCAGGAAAGGTACTCATGCTGCATGTGACTGCAAGTTGTTTCACCAGGCAGCCCAAATCGAGTACACCCACTTGCATTTTCCAGGGGCAGAGCAAAAGGTGTAAACTTACACGCCTCCAGCCTGGGAGGGGCGACATACACTTTCTGAATGGGAAAGAAGCCCATGCCTTCAGTGTGAAAGGCCACTATGCCTCTTTGCTTTGGGAGCCCAGGGGTAGCGTCGGCTCTGAAATGCTTCCAAAGGAGCAGAGTCAGAGAACCTTTGAACCACAGAGCAGGTGCAGCCCCGAACAAGGTCTGCTCTTGCCCTGAGAACACCCACTGCGCAGCACTTCGTTTGGGTACACACGTGTAGAGGAAGGTTGTTGAATTCTGCTGCGTGATAACTTCTCCGGGTCACGTTGTGTGAGGGCCAGTAGAGTGGCCCTCCATCTCATCCCAGCTTCATGTGCCGGGTGTATAAGGCAAACTCCCTGCTTGATTCCCTCCGTGGGCCTCGTAAGCTCCAGAGAAAGATGGATGATTGGGACCCAGGGCTGGTATCTAGGTTCATGTTCTGTGCCTCAACTTCGCAGCTGTTCTCTCTAAGCGGGTCACAAAGGCTCTCTGGAAGAGTTTCCTTAGAGGCTCAGAAACAGGAAATTAGCCGACAGGCCCACGGGGATGCCAGTTCTCTGCAGCAACAACGCTACAAGCGTCAGACACTTGGGTTCTCTTCGGTAAATGGAAGAACAACTCTGCTTGGAAGCTTCTGCCATCCAGTTTGAGAGTCGCACTTTCACCGCAGCCTAGGATTCCAAGTGTTGCCATGCCGCCACAATTTCCCATTCTTAGGCCTATGACGGCAGAGTATCTGGCAGTCCTCAAAGAGACCTTAGGGATGCAGGCGTTTTGGCTCCTTCCACCGAGCAAGCAGCTCCTCCAGCTCCTCTGTCGTTAGCTAGTTCATGTTAGAATATCTCTAGGCGCCCTCTTTCCTCCTCCACGAGGTAAGACACAAACGGACTTGCCCTAAAGGGAAGAAGCCTTCTGAGTCCGGCAGAGAGGCAGCCTCTCCCACTCAGCATTCCCCGACGACTGAGCCCCTGGCAAGGGTCCGAGACACGGAGGAAGACAGCCGTAACCCCGAGCTTTTCCACAATGTAGTATAGGCCTCACCCTGAAGCTCACGTCAATTTCATAGAGAAAACACCAGGCCTCGGTGTGCTTTCCTGTGGCAAGGAAACTTTGCTTTCATTCCTTAGGTGGCACATTGGCTCAGGACGGCCCTAGCCGAAGGACTCACGGTGTGCAGCCCTATTTGTTGAGATCAGCCCCTCTGGCTCTTTCTCGGATGAAACCAAGTGGGCAAAGAGCCGTTCCTAAGCTGGGGTCCCTGGGAGCCTTCCCTAGTCTACACCAGAACAGCACTCTGAGGGAGAGGAGACGCGGAGGCTTGGTAGCCAAATCTCCTATTCTGCAGAGAAACATTTCGTTGTAGGTGGGTTCCATCAGCCTTGCCATATTTTCTCAGCTGGCTAGGACGGAGGGCAGGCAGTCAGTTGGCAGGCTCACCTGAGGCCCTGCTTCCCCGACTGTGATACAGAACCCCCGCCTGCTGCAGCCCGAAGGGACGGCTTATGGTAAGGGAAAAACCCTGTGTTGGAAAGTTCCTGCCTAACCCTCGCACAAGCACAAGCATATGGGTCAGTGGTCAAAGACTTTCCCCAAAAGTTTACCATGTTTGCTCCCATCTAGCCTCCGAAGGCCGAGGTTACCTAGCTGGGGATCACACTTCAGGAAAGGTACTCATGCTGCTTGAGACTGCAAGTTGTTTCACCAGGCAGCCCAAATCGAGTACACCCACTTGCATTTTCCAGGGGCAGAGCAAAAGGTGTCAACTTACAGGCCTCCGGCCTGGGAGGGGAACATACACTTTCTGAATGGGAAAGAAGCTCATGCCTTCAGTGTGAAAGGCCACTATGCCTCTTTGCTTTGGCAGCCCAGGGGTAGCGTCGGCTCTGAAATGCTTCCAAAGGAGCAGAGTCAGAGAACCTTTGAACCACAGAGCAGGTGCAGCCCCGAACAAGGTCTGCTCTTGGCGTGAGAACACCCACTGCCCAGCGCTTCTTTTGGGTACACACGTGTAGAGGAAGGTTGTTGAATTCTGCTGCGTGATAACTTCTCCGGGCCACGTAGTGTGAGGGCCAGTAGAGTGGCCCTCCATCTCATCCCAGCTTCATGTGCCGGGTGTATAAGGCAAACTCCCTTCTTGATTCCCTCCGTGGGCTACGTAAGCTCCAGAGAAAGATGGATGATTGGGACCCAGGGCTGGTATCTAGGTTCATGTTCTGTGCCTCAACTTCACAGCTGTTCTCTCTAAGCGGGTCACAAAGGCTCTCTGGAAGAGTTTCCTTAGAGGCTCAGAAACAGGAAAGTAGCCGACAGGCCCACGGGGATGCCAGTTCTCGGCAGCAACAATGCTACCCGCGTCAGACACTTGGGTTCTCTTCGGTAAATGGAAGAACAACTCTGCTTGGAAGCTTCTGCCATCCAGTTTGAGAGTCACACTTCCACCGCAGCCTAGGATTCCAAGTGTTGCCATGCCGCCACAATTTCCAATTCTTAGGCCTATGACGGCAGAGTGTCTGGCAGTTCTCAAAGAGACCTTAGGAATGCAGGCGTTTTGGCTCCTTCCACCGAGAAAGCAGCTCCTCCAGATCCTCTGTCGTTAGGTATTTCATGTTAGAATATCTCGAGGCGCCTTCTTTCCTCCTCCACGAGGTAAGACACAAACGGACTTGCCCTAAAGGCAAGAAGCCTTCTGAGTCCGGCAGAGAGGCAGCCTCTCCCACTCAGCATCCCCCCACGACTGAGCCCCTGGTATGGGTCCGAGACACGGAGAAAGACACCCGTAACCCCGAGCTTTTCCACAATCTAGTATAGGCCTCACCCTCAAGCTCACTTCAATTTCATAGAGAAAACACCAGGCCTCGGTGTGCTTTCCTGTGGCAAGGAAACTTTGCTTTCATTCCTTAGGTGGCACATTGGATCAGGACGGCCCTACCCGAAGGACTCACGGTGTGCAACCCTATTTGTTGAGATCAGCCCCTCTGGCTCTTTCTCGGATGAAACCAAGTGGGCAAAGAGCCGTTCCTAAGCTGGGGTCCCTGGGAGCCTTCCCTAGTCTACACCAGAACAGCACTCTGAGGGAGAGGAGACGCGGAGGCTTGGTAGCCAAATCTCCTATTCTGCAGAGAAACATTTCGTTGTAGGTGGGTTCCATCAGCCTTGCCATATGTTCTCAGCTGGCTAGGACGGAGGGCAGGCAGTCAGTTGGCAGGCTCACCTGAGGCCCTGCTTCCCAGACTGTGATACAGAACCCCCGCCTGCTGCAGCCCGAAGGGACGGCTTATGGTAAGGGAAAAACCCTGTGTTGGAAAGTTCCTGCCTAACCCTCGCACAAGCACAAGCATATGGGTCAGTGGTCAAAGACTTTCCCCACAAGTTTACCATGTTTGCTCCCATCTAGCCTCCGAAGGCCGAGGTTACCTAGCTGGGGATCACACTTCAGGAAAGGTACTCATGCTGCTTGAGACTGCAAGTTGTTTCACCAGGCAGCCCAAATCGAGTACACCCACTTGCATTTTCCAGGGGCAGAGCAAAAGGTGTCAACTTACAGGCCTCCAGCCTGGGAGGGGAACATACACTTTCTGAATGGGAAAGAAGCTCATGCCTTCAGTGTGAAAGGCCACTATGCCTCTTTGCTTTGGCAGCCCAGGGGTAGCGTCGGCTCTGAAATGCTTCCAAAGGAGCAGAGTCAGAGAACCTTTGAACCACAGAGCAGGTGCAGCCCCGAACAAGGTCTGCTCTTGGCGTGAGAACACCCACTGCCCAGCGCTTCTTTTGGGTACACACGTGTAGAGGAAGGTTGTTGAATTCTGCTGCGTGATAACTTCTCCGGGCCACGTAGTGTGAGGGCCAGTAGAGTGGCCCTCCATCTCATCCCAGCTTCATGTGCCGGGTGTATAAGGCAAACTCCCTTCTTGATTCCCTCCGTGGGCTACGTAAGCTCCAGAGAAAGATGGATGATTGGGACCCAGGGCTGGTATCTAGGTTTATGTTCTGTGCCTCAACTTCGCAGCTGTTCTCTCTAAGCAGGTCACAAAGGCTCTCTGGAAGAGTTTCCTTAGAGGCTCAGAAACAGGAAAGTAGCCGACAGGCCCACGGGGATGCCAGTTCTCGGCAGCAACAATGCTACCCGCGTCAGACACTTGGGTTCTCTTCGGTAAATGGAAGAACAACTCTGCTTGGAAGCTTCTGCCATCCAGTTTGAGAGTCACACTTCCACCGCAGCCTAGGATTCCAAGTGTTGCCATGCCGCCACAATTTCCAATTCTTAGGCCTATGACGGCAGAGTGTCTGGCAGTTCTCAAAGAGACCTTAGGAATGCAGGCGTTTTGGCTCCTTCCACCGAGAAAGCAGCTCCTCCAGATCCTCTGTCGTTAGGTATTTCATGTTAGAATATCTCGAGGCGCCTTCTTTCCTCCTCCACGAGGTAAGACACAAACGGACTTGCCCTAAAGGCAAGAAGCCTTCTGAGTCCGGCAGAGAGGCAGCCTCTCCCACTCAGCATCCCCCCACGACTGAGCCCCTGGTATGGGTCCGAGACACGGAGAAAGACAGCCGTAACCCCGAGCTTTTCCACAATCTAGTATAGGCCTCACCCTCAAGCTCACGTCAATTTCATAGAGAAAACACCAGGCCTCGGTGTGCTTTCCTGTGGCAAGGAAACTTTGCTTTCATTCCTTAGGTGGCACATTGGCTCAGGACGGCCCTAGCCGAAGGACTCACGGTGTGCAGCCCTATTTGTTGAGATCAGCCCCTCTGGCTCTTTCTCGGATGAAACCAAGTGGGCAAAGAGCCGTTCCTAAGCTGGGGTCCCTGGGAGCTTTCCCTAGTCTACACCAGAACAGCACTCTGAGGGAGAGGAGACGCGGAGGTTTGGTAGCAAAATCTCCTATTCTGAAGAGAAACATTTCGTTGTAGGCGGGTTCCATCAGCCTTGCCGTATTTTCTCAGCAGCCTAGGATGGAGGGCAGGCAGTCAGTTGGCAGACTCACCTGAGGCCCTGCTTCCCCGACTGTGATACAGAACCCCCGCCTGCTGCAGCCCGAAGGGACGGCTTATGGTAAGGGAAAAACCCTGTGTTGGAAAGTTCCTGCCTAACCCTCGCACAAGCACAAGCATATGGGTCAGTGGTCAAAGACTTTCCCCACAAGTTTACCATGTTTGCTCCCATCTAGCCTCCGAAGGCCGAGGTTACCTAGCTGGGGATCACACTTCAGGAAAGGTACTCATGCTGCATGTGACTGCAAGTTGTTTCACCAGGCAGCCCAAATCGAGTACACCCACTTGCATTTTCCAGGGGCAGAGCAAAAGGTGTAAACTTACACGCCTCCAGCCTGGGAGGGGCGACATACACTTTCTGAATGGGAAAGAAGCCCATGCCTTCAGTGTGAAAGGCCACTATGCCTCTTTGCTTTGGGAGCCCAGGGGTAGCGTCGGCTCTGAAATGCTTCCAAAGGAGCAGAGTCAGAGAACCTTTGAACCACAGAGCAGGTGCAGCCCCGAACAAGGTCTGCTCTTGCCCTGAGAACACCCACTGCGCAGCACTTCGTTTGGGTAAACACGTGTAGAGGAAGGTTGTTGAATTCTGCTGCGTGATAACTTCTCCGGGTCACGTTGTGTGAGGGCCAGTAGAGTGGCCCTCCATCTCATCCCAGCTTCATGTGCCGGGTGTATAAGGCAAACTCCCTGCTTGATTCCCTCCGTGGGCCTCGTAAGCTCCAGAGAAAGATGGATGATTGGGACCCAGGGCTGGTATCTAGGTTCATGTTCTGTACCTCAACTTCGCAGCTGTTCTCTCTAAGCGGGTCACAAAGGCTCTCTGGAAGAGTTTCCTTAGAGGCTCAGAAACAGGAAATTAGCCGACAGGCCCACGGGGATGCCAGTTCTCTGCAGCAACAACGCTACAAGCGTCAGACACTTGGGTTCTCTTCGGTAAATGGAAGAACAACTCTGCTTGGAAGCTTCTGCCATCCAGTTTGAGAGTCGCACTTTCACCGCAGCCTAGGATTCCAAGTGTTGCCATGCCGCCACAATTTCCCATTCTTAGGCCTATGACGGCAGAGTATCTGGCAGTCCTCAAAGAGACCTTAGGGATGCAGGCGTTTTGGCTCCTTCCACCGAGCAAGCAGCTCCTCCAGCTCCTCTGTCGTTAGCTAGTTCATGTTAGAATATCTCTAGGCGCCCTCTTTCCTCCTCCACGAGGTAAGACACAAACGGACTTGCCCTAAAGGGAAGAAGCCTTCTGAGTCCGGCAGAGAGGCAGCCTCTCCCACTCAGCATTCCCCGACGACTGAGCCCCTGGCAAGGGTCCGAGACACGGAGGAAGACAGCCGTAACCCCGAGCTTTTCCACAATGTAGTATAGGCCTCACCCTGAAGCTCACGTCAATTTCATAGAGAAAACACCAGGCCTCGGTGTGCTTTCCTGTGGCAAGGAAACTTTGCTTTCATTCCTTAGGTGGCACATTGGCTCAGGACGGCCCTACCCGAAGGACTCACGGTGTGCAACCCTATTTGTTGAGATCAGCCCCTCTGGCTCTTTCTCGGATGAAACCAAGTGGGCAAAGAGCCGTTCCTAAGCTGGGGTCCCTGGGAGCCTTCCCTAGTCTACACCAGAACAGCACTCTGAGGGAGAGGAGACGCGGAGGCTTGGTAGCCAAATCTCCTATTCTGCAGAGAAACATTTCGTTGTAGGTGGGTTCCATCAGCCTTGCCATATTTTCTCAGCTGGCTAGGACGGAGGGCAGGCAGTCAGTTGGCAGGCTCACCTGAGGCCCTGCTTCCCCGACTGTGATACAGAACCCCCGCCTGCTGCAGCCCGAAGGGACGGCTTATGGTAAGGGAAAAACCCTGTGTTGGAAAGTTCCTGCCTAACCCTCGCACAAGCACAAGCATATGGGTCAGTGGTCAAAGACTTTCCCCAAAAGTTTACCATGTTTGCTCCCATCTAGCCTCCGAAGGCCGAGGTTACCTAGCTGGGGATCACACTTCAGGAAAGGTACTCATGCTGCTTGAGACTGCAAGTTGTTTCACCAGGCAGCCCAAATCGAGTACACCCACTTGCATTTTCCAGGGGCAGAGCAAAAGGTGTCAACTTACAGGCCTCCGGCCTGGGAGGGGAACATACACTTTCTGAATGGGAAAGAAGCTCATGCCTTCAGTGTGAAAGGCCACTATGCCTCTTTGCTTTGGCAGCCCAGGGGTAGCGTCGGCTCTGAAATGCTTCCAAAGGAGCAGAGTCAGAGAACCTTTGAACCACAGAGCAGGTGCAGCCCCGAACAAGGTCTGCTCTTGGCGTGAGAACACCCACTGCCCAGCGCTTCTTTTGGGTACACACGTGTAGAGGAAGGTTGTTGAATTCTGCTGCGTGATAACTTCTCCGGGCCACGTAGTGTGAGGGCCAGTAGAGTGGCCCTCCATCTCATCCCAGCTTCATGTGCCGGGTGTATAAGGCAAACTCCCTTCTTGATTCCCTCCGTGGGCTACGTAAGCTCCAGAGAAAGATGGATGATTGGGACCCAGGGCTGGTATCTAGGTTCATGTTCTGTGCCTCAACTTCACAGCTGTTCTCTCTAAGCGGGTCACAAAGGCTCTCTGGAAGAGTTTCCTTAGAGGCTCAGAAACAGGAAAGTAGCCGACAGGCCCACGGGGATGCCAGTTCTCGGCAGCAACAATGCTACCCGCGTCAGACACTTGGGTTCTCTTCGGTAAATGGAAGAACAACTCTGCTTGGAAGCTTCTGCCATCCAGTTTGAGAGTCACACTTCCACCGCAGCCTAGGATTCCAAGTGTTGCCATGCCGCCACAATTTCCAATTCTTAGGCCTATGACGGCAGAGTGTCTGGCAGTTCTCAAAGAGACCTTAGGAATGCAGGCGTTTTGGCTCCTTCCACCGAGAAAGCAGCTCCTCCAGATCCTCTGTCGTTAGGTATTTCATGTTAGAATATCTCGAGGCGCCTTCTTTCCTCCTCCACGAGGTAAGACACAAACGGACTTGCCCTAAAGGCAAGAAGCCTTCTGAGTCCGGCAGAGAGGCAGCCTCTCCCACTCAGCATCCCCCCACGACTGAGCCCCTGGTATGGGTCCGAGACACGGAGAAAGACACCCGTAACCCCGAGCTTTTCCACAATCTAGTATAGGCCTCACCCTCAAGCTCACGTCAATTTCATAGAGAAAACACCAGGCCTCGGTGTGCTTTCCTGTGGCAAGGAAACTTTGCTTTCATTCCTGAGGTGGCACATTGGATCAGGACGGCCCTAGCCGAAGGACTCACGGTGTGCAGACCTATTTGTTGAGATCAGCCCCTCTGGCTCTTTCTCGGATGAAACCAAGTGGGCAAAGAGCCGTTCCTAACCTGGGGTCCCTGGGAGCTTTCCCTAGTCTACACCAGAACAGCACTCTGAGGGAGAGGAGACGCGGAGGTTTGGTAGCAAAATCTCCTATTCTGAAGAGAAACATTTCGTTGTAGGCGGGTTCCATCAGCCTTGCCGTATTTTCTCAGCTGCCTAGGATGGAGGGCAGGCAGTCAGTTGGCAGGCTCACCTGAGGCCCTGCTTCCCAGACTGTGATTCAGAACCCCCGCCTGCTGCAGCCCGAAGGGACGGCTTATGGTAAGGGAAAAACCCTGTGTTGGAAAGTTCCTGCCTAACCCTCGCACAAGCACAAGCATATGGGTCAGTGGTCAAAGACTTTCCCCACAAGTTTACCATGTTTGCTCCCATCTAGCCTCCGAAGGCCGAGGTTACCTAGCTGGGGATCACACTTCAGGAAAGGTACTCATGCTGCATGTGACTGCAAGTTGTTTCACCAGGCAGCCCAAATCGAGTACACCCACTTGCATTTTCCAGGGGCAGAGCAAAAGGTGTAAACTTACACGCCTCCAGCCTGGGAGGGGCGACATACACTTTCTGAATGGGAAAGAAGCCCATGCCTTCAGTGTGAAAGGCCACTATGCCTCTTTGCTTTGGCAGCCCAGGGGTAGCGTCGGCTCTGAAATGCTTCCAAAGGAGCAGAGTCAGAGATCCTTTGAACCACAGAGCAGGTGCAGCCCCGAACAAGGTCTGCTCTTGCCCTGAGAACACCCACTGCGCAGCACTTCGTTTGGGTACACACGTGTAGAGGAAGGTTGTTGAATTCTGCTGCGTGATAACTTCTCCGGGTCACGTTGTGTGAGGGCCAGTAGAGTGGCCCTCCATCTCATCCCAGCTTCATGTGCCGGGTGTATAAGGCAAACTCCCTGCTTGATTCCCTCCGTGGGCCTCGTAAGCTCCAGAGAAAGATGGATGATTGGGACCCAGGGCTGGTATCTAGGTTCATGTTCTGTGCCTCAACTTCGCAGCTGTTCTCTCTAAGCGGGTCACAAAGGCTCTCTGGAAGAGTTTCCTTAGAGGCTCAGAAACAGGAAATTAGCCGACAGGCCCACGGGGATGCCAGTTCTCTGCAGCAACAACGCTACAAGCGTCAGACACTTGGGTTCTCTTCGGTAAATGGAAGAACAACTCTGCTTGGAAGCTTCTGCCATCCAGTTTGAGAGTCGCACTTTCACCGCAGCCTAGGATTCCAAGTGTTGCCATGCCGCCACAATTTCCCATTCTCAGGCCTATGACGGCAGAGTATCTGGCAGTCCTCAAAGAGACCTTAGGGATGCAGGCGTTTTGGCTCCTTCCACCGAGCAAGCAGCTCCTCCAGCTCCTCTGTCGTTAGCTAGTTCATGTTAGAATATCTCTAGGCGCCCTCTTTCCTCCTCCACGAGGTAAGACACAAACGGACTTGCCCTAAAGGGAAGAAGCCTTCTGAGTCCGGCAGAGAGGCAGCCTCTCCCACTCAGCATTCCCCGACGACTGAGCCCCTGGCAAGGGTCCGAGACACGGAGGAAGACAGCCGTAACCCCGAGCTTTTCCACAATGTAGTATAGGCCTCACCCTGAAGCTCACGTCAATTTCATAGAGAAAACACCAGGCCTCGGTGTGCTTTCCTGTGGCAAGGAAACTTTGCTTTCATTCCTTAGGTGGCACATTGGCTCAGTACGGCCCTACCCGAAGGACTCACGGTGTGCAACCCTATTTGTTGAGATCAGCCCCTCTGGCTCTTTCTCGGATGAAACCAAGTGGGCAAAGAGCCGTTCCTAAGCTGGGGTCCCTGGGAGCCTTCCCTAGTCTACACCAGAACAGCACTCTGAGGGAGAGGAGACGCGGAGGCTTGGTAGCCAAATCTCCTATTCTGCAGAGAAACATTTCGTTGTAGGTGGGTTCCATCAGCCTTGCCATATTTTCTCAGCTGGCTAGGACGGAGGGCAGGCAGTCAGTTGGCAGGCTCACCTGAGGCCCTGCTTCCCCGACTGTGATACAGAACCCCCGCCTGCTGCAGCCCGAAGGGACGGCTTATGGTAAGGGAAAAACCCTGTGTTGGAAAGTTCCTGCCTAACCCTCGCACAAGCACAAGCATATGGGTCAGTGGTCAAAGACTTTCCCCACAAGTTTACCATGTTTGCTCCCATCTAGCCTCCGAAGGCCGAGGTTACCTAGCTGGGGATCACACTTCAGGAAAGGTACTCATGCTGCATGTGACTGCAAGTTGTTTCACCAGGCAGCCCAAATCGAGTACACCCACTTGCATTTTCCAGGGGCAGAGCAAAAGGTGTAAACTTACACGCCTCCAGCCTGGGAGGGGCGACATACACTTTCTGAATGGGAAAGAAGCCCATGCCTTCAGTGTGAAAGGCCACTATGCCTCTTTGCTTTGGCAGCCCAGGGGTAGCGTCGGCTCTGAAATGCTTCCAAAGGAGCAGAGTCAGAGAACCTTTGAACCACAGAGCAGGTGCAGCCCCGAACAAGGTCTGCTCTTGCCCTGAGAAGACCCACTGCGCAGCACTTCGTTTGGGTACACACGTGTAGAGGAAGGTTGTTGAATTCTGCTGCGTGATAACTTCTCCGGGTCACGTTGTGTGAGGGCCAGTAGAGTGGCCCTCCATCTCATCCCAGCTTCATGTGCCGGGTGTATAAGGCAAACTCCCTGCTTGATTCCCTCCGTGGGCCTCGTAAGCTCCAGAGAAAGATGGATGATTGGGACCCAGGGCTGGTATCTAGGTTCATGTTCTGTGCCTCAACTTCGCAGCTGTTCTCTCTAAGCGGGTCACAAAGGCTCTCTGGAAGAGTTTCCTTAGAGGCTCAGAAACAGGAAATTAGCCGACAGGCCCACGGGGATGCCAGTTCTCTGCAGCAACAACGCTACAAGCGTCAGACACTTGGGTTCTCTTCGGTAAATGGAAGAACAACTCTGCTTGGAAGCTTCTGCCATCCAGTTTGAGAGTCGCACTTTCACCGCAGCCTAGGATTCCAAGTGTTGCCATGCCGCCACAATTTCCCATTCTCAGGCCTATGACGGCAGAGTATCTGGCAGTCCTCAAAGAGACCTTAGGGATGCAGGCGTTTTGGCTCCTTCCACCGAGCAAGCAGCTCCTCCAGCTCCTCTGTCGTTAGCTAGTTCATGTTAGAATATCTCTAGGCGCCCTCTTTCCTCCTCCACGAGGTAAGACACAAACGGACTTGCCCTAAAGGGAAGAAGCCTTCTGAGTCCGGCAGAGAGGCAGCCTCTCCCACTCAGCATTCCCCGACGACTGAGCCCCTGGCAAGGGTCCGAGACACGGAGGAAGACAGACGTAACCCCGAGCTTTTCCACAATGTAGTATAGGCCTCACCCTGAAGCTCACGTCAATTTCATAGAGAAAACACCAGGCCTCGGTGTGCTTTCCTGTGGCAAGGAAACTTTGCTTTCATTCCTTAGGTGGCACATTGGCTCAGTACGGCCCTACCCGAAGGACTCACGGTGTGCAACCCTATTTGTTGAGATCAGCCCCTCTGGCTCTTTCTCGGATGAAACCAAGTGGGCAAAGAGCCGTTCCTAAGCTGGGGTCCCTGGGAGCCTTCCCTAGTCTACACCAGAACAGCACTCTGAGGGAGAGGAGACGCGGAGCCTTGGTAGCCAAATCTCCTATTCTGCAGAGAAACATTTCGTTGTAGGTGGGTTCCATCAGCCTTGCCATATTTTCTCAGCTGGCTAGGACGGAGGGCAGGCAGTCAGTTGGCAGGCTCACCTGAGGCCCTGCTTCCCCGACTGTGATACAGAACCCCCGCCTGCTGCAGCCCGAAGGGACGGCTTATGGTAAGGGAAAAACCCTGTGTTGGAAAGTTCCTGCCTAACCCTCGCACAAGCACAAGCATATGGGTCAGTGGTCAAAGACTTTCCCCACAAGTTTACCATGTTTGCTCCCATCTAGCCTCCGAAGGCCGAGGTTACCTAGCTGGGGATCACACTTCAGGAAAGGTACTCATGCTGCTTGAGACTGCAAGTTGTTTCACCAGGCAGCCCAAATCGAGTACACCCACTTGGATTTTCCAGGGGCAGAGCAAAAGGTGTCAACTTACAGGCCTCCAGCCTGGGAGGGGAACATACACTTTCTGAATGGGAAAGAAGCTCATGCCTTCAGTGTGAAAGGCCACTATGCCTCTTTGCTTTGGAAGCCCAGGGGTAGCGTCGGCTCTGAAATGCTTCCAAAGGAGCAGAGTCAGAGAACCTTTGAACCACAGAGCAGGTGCAGCCCCGAAAAAGGTCTGCTCTTGGCGTGAGAACACCCACTGCCCAGCGCTTCTTTTGGGTACACACGTGTAGAGGAAGGTTGTTGAATTCTGCTGCGTGATAACTTCTCCGGGCCACGTAGTGTGAGGGCCAGTAGAGTGGCCCTCCATCTCATCCCAGCTTCATGTGCCGGGTGTATAAGGCAAACTCCCTTCTTGATTCCCTCCGTGGGCTACGTAAGCTCCAGAGAAAGATGGATGATTGGGACCCAGGGCTGGTATCTAGGTTCATGTTCTGTGCCTCAACTTCGCAGCTGTTCTCTCTAAGCGGGTCACAAAGGCTCTCTGGAAGAGTTTCCTTAGAGGCTCAGAAACAGGAAAGTAGCCGACAGGCCCACGGGGATGCCAGTTCTCGGCAGCAACAATGCTACCCGCGTCAGACACTTGGGTTCTCTTCGGTAAATGGAAGAACAACTCTGCTTGGAAGCTTCTGCCATCCAGTTTGAGAGTCACACTTCCACCGCAGCCTAGGATTCCAAGTGTTGCCATGCCGCCACAATTTCCAATTCTTAGGCCTATGACGGCAGAGTGTCTGGCAGTTCTCAAAGAGACCTTAGGAATGCAGGCGTTTTGGCTCCTTCCACCGAGAAAGCAGCTCCTCCAGATCCACTGTCGTTAGGTATTTCATGTTGGAATATCTCGAGGCGCCTTCTTTCCTCCTCCACGAGGTAAGACACAAACGGACTTGCCCTAAAGGCAAGAAGCCTTCTGAGTCCGGCAGAGAGGCAGCCTCTCCCACTCAGCATCCCCCCACGCCTGAGCCCCTGGTATGGGTCCGAGACACGGAGAAAGACACCCGTAACCCCGAGCTTTTCCACAATCTAGTATAGGCCTCACCCTCAAGCTCACGTCAATTTCATAGAGAAAACACCAGGCCTCGGTGTGCTTTCCTGTGGCAAGGAAACTTTGCTTTCATTCCTTAGGTGGCACATTGGCTCAGGACGGCCCTAGCCGAAGGACTCACGGTGTGCAGCCCTATTTGTTGAGATCAGCCCCTCTGGCTCTTTCTCGGATGAAACCAAGTGGGCAAAGAGCCGTTCCTAAGCTGGGGTCCCTGGGAGCTTTCCCTAGTCTACACCAGAACAGCACTCTGAGGGAGAGGAGACGCGGAGGTTTGGTAGCAAAATCTCCTATTCTGAAGAGAAACATTTCGTTGTAGGCGGGTTCCATCAGCCTTGCCGTATTTTCTCAGCTGCCTAGGATGGAGGGCAGGCAGTCAGTTGGCAGGCTCACCTGAGGCCCTGCTTCCCAGACTGTGATTCAGAACCCCCGCCTGCTGCAGCCCAAAGGGACGGCTTATGGTAAGGGAAAAACCCTGTGTTGGAAAGTTCCTGCCTAACCCTCGCACAAGCACAAGCATATGGGTTAGTGGTCAAAGACTTTCCCCACAAGTTTACCATGTTTGCTCCCATCTAGCCTCCGAAGGCCGAGGTTACCTAGCTGGGGATCACACTTCAGGAAAGGTACTCATGCTGCATGTGACTGCAAGTTGTTTCACCAGGCAGCCCAAATCGAGTACACCCACTTGCATTTTCCAGGGGCAGAGCAAAAGGTGTAAACTTACACGCCTCCAGCCTGGGAGGGGCGACATACACTTTCTGAATGGGAAAGAAGCCCATGCCTTCAGTGTGAAAGGCCACTATGCCTCTTTGCTTTGGCAGCCCAGGGGTAGCGTCGGCTCTGAAATGCTTCCAAAGGAGCAGAGTCAGAGAACCTTTGAACCACAGAGCAGGTGCAGCCCCGAACAAGGTCTGCTCTTGGCCTGAGAACACCCACTGCGCAGCACTTCTTTTGGGTACACACGTGTAGAGGAAGGTTGTTGAATTCTGCTGCGTGATAACTTCTCCGGGTCACGTAGTGTGAGGGCCAGTAGAGTGGCCCTCCATCTCATCCCAGCTTCATGTGCCGGGTGTATAAGGCAAACTCCCTGCTTGATTCCCTCCGTGGGCCTCGTAAGCTCCAGAGAAAGATGGATGATTGGGACCCAGGGCTGGTATCTAGGTTCATGTTCTGTGCCTCAACTTCGCAGCTGTTCTCTCTAAGCGGGTCACAAAGGCTCTCTGGAAGAGTTTCCTTAGAGGCTCAGAAACAGGAAATTAGCCGACAGGCCCACGGGGATGCCAGTTCTCTGCAGCAACAACGCTACAAGCGTCAGACACTTGGGTTCTCTTCGGTAAATGGAAGAACAACTCTGCTTGGAAGCTTCTGCCATCCAGTTTGAGAGTCACACTTCCACCGCAGCCTAGGATTCCAAGTGTTGCCATGCCGCCACAATTTCCTTAGGCCTATGACGGCAGAGTGTCTGGCAGTTCTCAAAGAGACCTTAGGAATGCAGGCGTTTTGGCTCCTTCCACCGAGAAAGCAGCTCCTCCAGATCCTCTGTCGTTAGGTATTTCATGTTAGAATATCTCTAGGCGCCCTCTTTCCTCCTCCACGAGGTAAGACACAAACGGACTTGCCCTAAAGGGAAGAAGCCTTCTGAGTCCGGCAGAGAGGCAGCCTTTCCCACTCAGCATCCCCCACGACTGAGCCCCAGGTATGGGTCTGAGACACGGAGAAAGACAGCCGTAACCCCGAGCTTTTCCACAATCTAGTATAGGCCTCACCCTCAAGCTCACGTCAATTTCATAGAGAAAACACCAGGCCTCGGTGTGCTTTCCTGTGGCAAGGAAACTTTGCTTTCATTCCTGAGGTGGCACATTGGCTCAGGACGGCCCTAGCCGAAGGACTCACGGTGTGCAGCCCTATTTGTTGAGATCAGCCCCTCTGGCTCTTTCTCGGATGAAACCAAGTGGGCAAAGAGCCGTTCCTAAGCTGGGGTCCCTGGGAGCTTTCCCTAGTCTACAACAGAACAGCACTCTGAGGGAGAGGAGACGCGGAGGTTTGGTAGCAAAATCTCCTATTCTGAAGAGAAACATTTCGTTGTAGGCGGGTTCCATCAGCCTTGCCGTATTTTCTCAGCTGCCTAGGATGGAGGGCAGGCAGTCAGTTGGCAGGCTCACCTGAGGCCCTGCTTCCCAGACTGTGATTCAGAACCCCCGCCTGCTGCAGCCCAAAGGGACGGCTTATGGTAAGGGAAAAACCCTGTGTTGGAAAGTTCCTGCCTAACCCTCGCACAAGCACAAGCATATGGGTCAGTGGTCAAAGACTTTCCCCACAAGTTTACCATGTTTGCTCCCATCTAGCCTCCGAAGGCCGAGGTTACCTAGCTGGGGATCACACTTCAGGAAAGGTACTCATGCTGCATGTGACTGCAAGTTGTTTCACCAGGCAGCCCAAATCGAGTACACCCACTTGCATTTTCCAGGGGCAGAGCAAAAGGTGTAAACTTACACGCCTCCAGCCTGGGAGGGGCGACATACACTTTCTGAATGGGAAAGAAGCCCATGCCTTCAGTGTGAAAGGCCACTATGCCTCTTTGCTTTGGCAGCCCAGGGGTAGCGTCGGCTCTGAAATGCTTCCAAAGGAGCAGAGTCAGAGAACCTTTGAACCACAGAGCAGGTGCAGCCCCGAACAAGGTCTGCTCTTGGCCTGAGAACACCCACTGCGCAGCACTTCTTTTGGGTACACACGTGTAGAGGAAGGTTGTTGAATTCTGCTGCGTGATAACTTCTCCAGGTCACGTAGTGTGAGGGCCAGTAGAGTGGCCCTCCATCTCATCCCAGCTTCATGTGCCGGGTGTATAAGGCAAACTCCCTGCTTGATTCCCTCCGTGGGCCTCGTAAGCTCCAGAGAAAGATGGATGATTGGGACCCAGGGCTGGTATCTAGGTTCATGTTCTGTGCCTCAACTTCGCAGCTGTTCTCTCTAAGCGGGTCACAAAGGCTCTCTGGAAGAGTTTCCTTAGAGGCTCAGAAACAGGAAATTAGCCGACAGGCCCACGGGGATGCCAGTTCTCTGCAGCAACAACGCTACAAGCGTCAGACACTTGGGTTCTCTTCGGTAAATGGAAGAACAACTCTGCTTGGAAGCTTCTGCCATCCAGTTTGAGAGTCACACTTCCACCGCAGCCTAGGATTCCAAGTGTTGCCATGCCGCCACAATTTCCTTAGGCCTATGACGGCAGAGTGTCTGGCAGTTCTCAAAGAGACCTTAGGAATGCAGGCGTTTTGGCTCCTTCCACCGAGAAAGCAGCTCCTCCAGATCCTCTGTCGTTAGGTATTTCATGTTAGAATATCTCTAGGCGCCCTCTTTCCTCCTCCACGAGGTAAGACACAAACGGACTTGCCCTAAAGGGAAGAAGCCTTCTGAGTCCGGCAGAGAGGCAGCCTTTCCCACTCAGCATCCCCCACGACTGAGCCCCAGGTATGGGTCTGAGACACGGAGAAAGACAGCCGTAACCCCGAGCTTTTCCACAATCTAGTATAGGCCTCACCCTCAAGCACACGTCAATTTCATAGAGAAAACACCAGGCCTCGGTGTGCTTTCCTGTGGCAAGGAAACTTTGCTTTCATTCCTTAGGTGGCACATTGGCTCAGGACGGCCCTACCCGAAGGACTCACGGTGTGCAGCCCTATTTATTGAGATCAGCCCCTCTGGCTCTTTCTCGGATGAAACCAAGTGGGCAAAGAGCCGTTCCTAAGCTGGGGTCCCTGGGAGCCTTCCCTAGTCTACACCAGAACAGCACTCTGAGGGAGAGGAGACGCGGAGGCTTGGTAGCCAAATCTCCTATTCTGCAGAGAAACATTTTGTTGTAGGTGGGTTCCATCAGCCTTGCCATATTTTCTCAGCTGGCTAGGACGGAGGGCAGGCAGTCAGTTGGCAGGCTCACCTGAGGCCCTGCTTCCCAGACTGTGATACAGAACCCCCGCCTGCTGCAGCCCAGAGGGACGGCTTATGGTAAGGGGAAAACCCTGTGTTGGAAAGTTCCTGCCTAACCCTCGCACAAGCACAAGCATATGGGTCAGTGGTCCAAGACTTTCCCCACAAATTTACCATGTTTGCTCCCATCTAGCCTCCGAAGGCCGAGGTTACCTAGCTGGGAATCACACTTCAGGAGAGGTACTCATGCTGCTTGGGACTGCAAGTTGTTTCACCAGGCAGCCCAAATCGAGTCCACCCACTTGCATTTTCCAGGGGCCGAGCCTAGGAGGGGCAACATACACTTTCTGAATGGGAAAGAAGCCCATGCCTTCAGTGTGAAAGGCCACTATGCCTCTTTGCTTTGGGAGCCCAGGGATAGCGTCGGCTCTGAAATGCTTCCAAAGGAGCAGAGTCAGAGAACCTTTGAACCACAGAGCAGGTGCAGCCCCGAACAAGGTCTGCTCTTGGCCTGAGAACACCCACTGCCCAGCGCTTCGTTTGGGTACACACGTGTAGAGGAAGGTTGTTGAATTCTGCTGCGTGATAACTTCTCCGGGCCACGTAGCGTGAGGGCCAGTAGAGTGGCCCTCCATCTCATCCCGGCTTCATGTGCCGGGTGTATAAGGCAAACTCCCTGCTTCAATCCCTCCGTGGGCTACGTAACCTCCAGAGAGAGGTGGGTGATTGGGACCCAGAGCTGGTATCTAGGTCACTGCTCTGTGCCTCAACTTCGCAGCTGTTCTCTCTAAGCGGGTCCCAAAGGCTTTCTGGAAGAGTTTCCTTAGAGGGCCAGAAACAGGAAATTAGCCGACAGGCCCACGGGGATGCCAGTTCTCGGCAGCAACAACGCTACCAGCGTCAGACCCTTGGGTTCTCTTTGGTAAATGGAAGAACAACTCTGCTTGGAAGCTTCTGCCATCCAGTTTGAGAGTCGCACTTCCACCGCAGCCTAGGATTCCAAGTGTTGCCATGCCGCCACAATTTCCCATTCTTAGGCCTATGACGGCAGAGTATCTGGCAGTCCTCAAAGAGACCTTAGGGATGCAGGCGTTTTGGCTCCTTCCACCGAGAAAGCAGCTCCTCCAGCTCCTCTGTCGTTAGCTAGTTCATGTTAGAATATCTCTAGGCGCCCTCTTTCCTCCTCCACGAGGTAAGACACAAACGGACTTGCCCTAAAGGGAAGAAGCCTTCTGAGTCCGGCAGAGAGGCAGCCTCTCCCACTCAGCATTCCCCGACGACTGAGCCCCTGGCAAGGGTCCGAGACACGGAGGAAGACAGCCGTAACCCCGAGCTTTTCCACAATGTAGTATAGGCCTCACCCTGAAGCTCACGTCAATTTCATAGAGAAAACACCAGGCCTCGGTGTGCTTTCCTGTGGCAAGGAAACTTTGCTTTCATTCCTTAGGTGGCACATTGGCTCAGGACGGCCCTACCCGAAGGACTCACGGTGTGCAACCCTATTTGTTGAGATCAGCCCCTCTGGCTCTTTCTCGGATGAAACCAAGTGGGCAAAGAGCCGTTCCTAAGCTGGGGTCCCTGGGAGCCTTCCCTAGTCTACACCAGAACAGCACTCTGAGGGAGAGGAGACGCGGAGCCTTGGTAGCCAAATCTCCTATTCTGCAGAGAAACATTTCGTTGTAGGTGGGTTCCATCAGCCTTGCCATATTTTCTCAGCTGGCTAGGACGGAGGGCAGGCAGTCAGTTGGCAGGCTCACCTGAGGCCCTGCTTCCCAGACTGTGATACAGAACCCCCGCCTGCTGCAGCCCGAAGGGACGGCTTATGGTAAGGGAAAAACCCTGTGTTGGAAAGTTCCTGCCTAACCCTCGCACAAGCACAAGCATATGGGTCAGTGGTCAAAGACTTTCCCCACAAGTTTACCATGTTTGCTCCCATCTAGCCTCCGAAGGCCGAGGTTACCTAGCTGGGGATCACACTTCAGGAAAGGTACTCATGCTGCATGTGACTGCAAGTTGTTTCACCAGGCAGCCCAAATCGAGTACACCCACTTGCATTTTCCAGGGGCAGAGCAAAAGGTGTAAACTTACACGCCTCCAGCCTGGGAGGGGCGACATACACTTTCTGAATGGGAAAGAAGCCCATGCCTTCAGTGTGAAAGGCCACTATGCCTCTTTGCTTTGGCAGCCCAGGGGTAGCGTCGGCTCTGAAATGCTTCCAAAGGAGCAGAGTCAGAGAACCTTTGAACCACAGAGCAGGTGCAGCCCCGAACAAGGTCTGCTCTTGGCCTGAGAACACCCACTGCGCAGCACTTCTTTTGGGTACACACGTGTAGAGGAAGGTTGTTGAATTCTGCTGCGTGATAACTTCTCCAGGTCACGTAGTGTGAGGGCCAGTAGAGTGGCCCTCCATCTCATCCCAGCTTCATGTGCCGGGTGTATAAGGCAAACTCCCTGCTTGATTCCCTCCGTGGGCCTCGTAAGCTCCAGAGAAAGATGGATGATTGGGACCCAGGGCTGGTATCTAGGTTCATGTTCTGTGCCTCAACTTCGCAGCTGTTATCTCTAAGCGGGTCACAAAGGCTCTCTGGAAGAGTTTCCTTAGAGGCTCAGAAACAGGAAATTAGCCGACAGGCCCACGGGGATGCCAGTTCTCTGCAGCAACAACGCTACAAGCGTCAGACACTTGGGTTCTCTTCGGTAAATGGAAGAACAACTCTGCTTGGAAGCTTCTGCCATCCAGTTTGAGAGTCACACTTCCACCGCAGCCTAGGATTCCAAGTGTTGCCATGCCGCCACAATTTCCTTAGGCCTATGACGGCAGAGTGTCTGGCAGTTCTCAAAGAGACCTTAGGAATGCAGGCGTTTTGGCTCCTTCCACCGAGAAAGCAGCTCCTCCAGATCCTCTGTCGTTAGGTATTTCATGTTAGAATATCTCTAGGCGCCCTCTTTCCTCCTCCACGAGGTAAGACACAAACGGACTTGCCCTAAAGGGAAGAAGCCTTCTGAGTCCGGCAGAGAGGCAGCCTTTCCCACTCAGCATCCCCCACGACTGAGCCCCAGGTATGGGTCTGAGACACGGAGAAAGACAGCCGTAACCCCGAGCTTTTCCACAATCTAGTATAGGCCTCACCCTCAAGCACACGTCAATTTCATAGAGAAAACACCAGGCCTCGGTGTGCTTTCCTGTGGCAAGGAAACTTTGCTTTCATTCCTTAGGTGGCACATTGGCTCAGGACGGCCCTACCCGAAGGACTCACGGTGTGCAGCCCTATTTATTGAGATCAGCCCCTCTGGCTCTTTCTCGGATGAAACCAAGTGGGCAAAGAGCCGTTCCTAAGCTGGGGTCCCTGGGAGCCTTCCCTAGTCTACACCAGAACAGCACTCTGAGGGAGAGGAGACGCGGAGGCTTGGTAGCCAAATCTCCTATTCTGCAGAGAAACATTTTGTTGTAGGTGGGTTCCATCAGCCTTGCCATATTTTCTCAGCTGGCTAGGACGGAGGGCAGGCAGTCAGTTGGCAGGCTCACCTGAGGCCCTGCTTCCCAGACTGTGATACAGAACCCCCGCCTGCTGCAGCCCAGAGGGACGGCTTATGGTAAGGGGAAAACCCTGTGTTGGAAAGTTCCTGCCTAACCCTCGCACAAGCACAAGCATATGGGTCAGTGGTCCAAGACTTTCCCCACAAATTTACCATGTTTGCTCCCATCTAGCCTCCGAAGGCCGAGGTTACCTAGCTGGGAATCACACTTCAGGAGAGGTACTCATGCTGCTTGGGACTGCAAGTTGTTTCACCAGGCAGCCCAAATCGAGTCCACCCACTTGCATTTTCCAGGGGCCGAGCCTAGGAGGGGCAACATACACTTTCTGAATGGGAAAGAAGCCCATGCCTTCAGTGTGAAAGGCCACTATGCCTCTTTGCTTTGGGAGCCCAGGGATAGCGTCGGCTCTGAAATGCTTCCAAAGGAGCAGAGTCAGAGAACCTTTGAACCACAGAGCAGGTGCAGCCCCGAACAAGGTCTGCTCTTGGCCTGAGAACACCCACTGCCCAGCGCTTCGTTTGGGTACACACGTGTAGAGGAAGGTTGTTGAATTCTGCTGCGTGATAACTTCTCCGGGCCACGTAGCGTGAGGGCCAGTAGAGTGGCCCTCCATCTCATCCCGGCTTCATGTGCCGGGTGTATAAGGCAAACTCCCTGCTTCAATCCCTCCGTGGGCTACGTAACCTCCAGAGAGAGGTGGGTGATTGGGACCCAGAGCTGGTATCTAGGTCACTGCTCTGTGCCTCAACTTCGCAGCTGTTCTCTCTAAGCGGGTCCCAAAGGCTTTCTGGAAGAGTTTCCTTAGAGGGCCAGAAACAGGAAATTAGCCGACAGGCCCACGGGGATGCCAGTTCTCGGCAGCAACAACGCTACCAGCGTCAGACCCTTGGGTTCTCTTTGGTAAATGGAAGAACAACTCTGCTTGGAAGCTTCTGCCATCCAGTTTGAGAGTCGCACTTCCACCGCAGCCTAGGATTCCAAGTGTTGCCATGCCGCCACAATTTCCCATTCTTAGGCCTATGACGGCAGAGTATCTGGCAGTCCTCAAAGAGACCTTAGGGATGCAGGCGTTTTGGCTCCTTCCACCGAGAAAGCAGCTCCTCCAGCTCCTCTGTCGTTAGCTAGTTCATGTTAGAATATCTCTAGGCGCCCTCTTTCCTCCTCCACGAGGTAAGACACAAACGGACTTGCCCTAAAGGGAAGAAGCCTTCTGAGTCCGGCAGAGAGGCAGCCTCTCCCACTCAGCATTCCCCGACGACTGAGCCCCTGGCAAGGGTCCGAGACACGGAGGAAGACAGCCGTAACCCCGAGCTTTTCCACAATGTAGTATAGGCCTCACCCTGAAGCTCACGTCAATTTCATAGAGAAAACACCAGGCCTCGGTGTGCTTTCCTGTGGCAAGGAAACTTTGCTTTCATTCCTTAGGTGGCACATTGGCTCAGGACGGCCCTACCCGAAGGACTCACGGTGTGCAACCCTATTTGTTGAGATCAGCCCCTCTGGCTCTTTCTCGGATGAAACCAAGTGGGCAAAGAGCCGTTCCTAAGCTGGGGTCCCTGGGAGCCTTCCCTAGTCTACACCAGAACAGCACTCTGAGGGAGAGGAGACGCGGAGCCTTGGTAGCCAAATCTCCTATTCTGCAGAGAAACATTTCGTTGTAGGTGGGTTCCATCAGCCTTGCCATATTTTCTCAGCTGGCTAGGACGGAGGGCAGGCAGTCAGTTGGCAGGCTCACCTGAGGCCCTGCTTCCCAGACTGTGATACAGAACCCCCGCCTGCTGCAGCCCGAAGGGACGGCTTATGGTAAGGGAAAAACCCTGTGTTGGAAAGTTCCTGCCTAACCCTCGCACAAGCACAAGCATATGGGTCAGTGGTCAAAGACTTTCCCCACAAGTTTACCATGTTTGCTCCCATCTAGCCTCCGAAGGCCGAGGTTACCTAGCTGGGGATCACACTTCAGGAAAGGTACTCATGCTGCTTGAGACTGCAAGTTGTTTCACCAGGCAGCCCAAATCGAGTACACCCACTTGCATTTTCCAGGGGCAGAGCAAAAGGTGTCAACTTACAGGCCTCCAGCCTGGGAGGGGAACATACACTTTCTGAATGGGAAAGAAGCTCATGCCTTCAGTGTGAAAGGCCACTATGCCTCTTTGCTTTGGCAGCCCAGGGGTAGCGTCGGCTCTGAAATGCTTCCAAAGGAGCAGAGTCAGAGAACCTTTGAACCACAGAGCAGGTGCAGCCCCGAACAAGGTCTGCTCTTGGCGTGAGAACACCCACTGCCCAGCGCTTCTTTTGGGTACACACGTGTAGAGGAAGGTTGTTGAATTCTGCTGCGTGATAACTTCTCCGGGCTACGTAGTGTGAGGGCCAGTAGAGTGGCCCTCCATCTCATCCCAGCTTCATGTGCCGGGTGTATAAGGCAAACTCCCTTCTTGATTCCCTCCGTGGGCTACGTAAGCTCCAGAGAAAGATGGATGATTGGGACCCAGGGCTGGTATCTAGGTTTATGTTCTGTGCCTCAACTTCGCAGCTGTTCTCTCTAAGCAGGTCACAAAGGCTCTCTGGAAGAGTTTCCTTAGAGGCTCAGAAACAGGAAAGTAGCCGACAGGCCCACGGGGATGCCAGTTCTCGGCAGCAACAATGCTACCCGCGTCAGACACTTGGGTTCTCTTCGGTAAATGGAAGAACAACTCTGCTTGGAAGCTTCTGCCATCCAGTTTGAGAGTCACACTTCCACCGCAGCCTAGGATTCCAAGTGTTGCCATGCCGCCACAATTTCCAATTCTTAGGCCTATGACGGCAGAGTGTCTGGCAGTTCTCAAAGAGACCTTAGGAATGCAGGCGTTTTGGCTCCTTCCACCGAGAAAGCAGCTCCTCCAGATCCTCTGTCGTTAGGTATTTCATGTTAGAATATCTCGAGGCGCCTTCTTTCCTCCTCCACGAGGTAAGACACAAACGGACTTGCCCTAAAGGGAAGAAGCCTTCTGAGTCCGGCAGAGAGGCAGCCTTTCCCACTCAGCATCCCCCACGACTGAGCCCCAGGTATGGGTCTGAGACACGGAGAAAGACAGCCGTAACCCCGAGATTTTCCACAATCTAGTATAGGCCTCACCCTGAAGCTCACGTCAATTTCATAGAGAAAACACCAGGCCTCGGTGTGCTTTCCTGTGGCAAGGAAACTTTGCTTTCATTCCTTAGGTGGCACATTGGCTCAGGACGGCCCTACCCGACGGACACAAGGTGTGCAGCCCTATTTATTGAGATCAGCCCCTCTGGCTCTTTCTCGGATGAAACCAAGTGGGCAAAGAGCCGTTCCTAAGCTGGGGTCCCTGGGAGCCTTCCCTAGTCTACACCAGAACAGCACTCTGAGGGAGAGGAGACGCGGAGGCTTCGTAGCCAAATCTCCTATTCTGCAGAGAAACATTTCGTTGTAGGTGGGTTCCATCAGCCTTGCCATATTTTCTCAGCTGGCTAGGACGGAGGGCAGGCAGTCAGTTGGCAGGCTCACCTGAGGCCCTGCTTCCCAGACTGTGATACAGAACCCCCGCCTGCTGCAGCCAAAGGGACGGCTTATGGTAAGGGGAAAACCCTGTGTTGGAAAGTTCCTGCCTAACCCTCGCACAAGCACAAGCATATGGGTCAGTGGTCCAAGACTTTCCCCACAAGTTTACCATGTTTGCTCCCATCTAGCCTCCGAAGGCCGATATTACCTAGCTGGGAATCACACTTCAGGAGAGGTACTCATGCTGCTTGGGACTGCAAGTTGTTTCACCAGGCAGCCCAAATCGAGTCCACCCACTTGCATTTTCCAGGGGCCGAGCCTGGGAGGGGCAACATACACTTTCTGAATGGGAAAGAAGCCCATGCCTTCAGTGTGAAAGGCCACTATGCCTCTTTGCTTTGGCAGCCCAGGGATAGCGTCGGCTCTGAAATGCTTCCAAAGGAGCAGAGTCAGAGAACCTTTGAAACACAGAGCAGGTGCAGCCCCGAACAAGGTCTGCTCTTGGCCTGAGAACACCCACTGCCCAGCGCTTCGTTTGGGTACACACGTGTAGAGGAAGGTTGTTGAATTCTGCTGCGTGATAACTTCTCCGGGCCACGTAGCGTGAGGGCCAGTAGAGTGTCCCTCCATCTCATCCCGGCTTCATGTGCCGGGTGTATAAGGCAAACTCCCTGCTTCAATCCCTCCGTGGGCTACGTAACCTCCAGAGAGAGGTGGGTGATTGGGACCCAGAGCTGGTATCTAGGTCACTGCTCTGTGCCTCAACTTCGCAGCTGTTCTCTCTAAGCGGGTCCCAAAGGCTTTCTGGAAGAGTTTCCTTAGAGGGCCAGAAACAGGAAATTAGCCGACAGGCCCACGGGGATGCCAGTTCTCGGCAGCAACAACGCTACCAGCGTCAGACCCTTGGGTTCTCTTTGGTAAATGGAAGAACAACTCTGCTTGGAAGCTTCTGCCATCCAGTTTGAGAGTCGCACTTCCACCGCAGCCTAGGATTCCAAGTGTTGCCATGCCGCCACAATTTCCCATTCTTAGGCCTATGACGGCAGAGTATCTGGCAGTCCTCAAAGAGACCTTAGGGATGCAGGCGTTTTGGCTCCTTCCACCGAGAAAGCAGCTCCTCCAGCTCCTCTGTCGTTAGCTAGTTCATGTTAGAATATCTCTAGGCGCCCTCTTTCCTCCTCCACGAGGTAAGACACAAACGGACTTGCCCTAAAGGGAAGAAGCCTTCTGAGTCCGGCAGAGAGGCAGCCTCTCCCACTCAGCATTCCCCGACGACTGAGCCCCTGGCAAGGGTCCGAGACACGGAGGAAGACAGCCGTAACCCCGAGCTTTTCCACAATGTAGTATAGGCCTCACCCTGAAGCTCACGTCAATTTCATAGAGAAAACACCAGGCCTCGGTGTGCTTTCCTGTGGCAAGGAAACTTTGCTTTCATTCCTTAGGTGGCACATTGGCTCAGGACGGCCCTACCCGAAGGACTCACGGTGTGCAACCCTATTTGTTGAGATCAGCCCCTCTGGCTCTTTCTCGGATGAAACGAAGTGGGCAAAGAGCCGTTCCTAAGCTGGGGTCCCTGGGAGCCTTCCCTAGTCTACACCAGAACAGCACTCTGAGGGAGAGGAGACGCGGAGGCTTGGTAGCCAAATCTCCTATTCTGCAGAGAAACATTTCGTTGTAGGTGGGTTCCATCAGCCTTGCCATATGTTCTCAGCTGGCTAGGACGGAGGGCAGGCAGTCAGTTGGCAGGCTCACCTGAGGCCCTGCTTCCCAGACTGTGATACAGAACCCCCGCCTGCTGCAGCCCGAAGGGACGGCTTATGGTAAGGGAAAAACCCTGTGTTGGAAAGTTCCTGCCTAACCCTCGCACAAGCACAAGCATATGGGTCAGTGGTCAAAGACTTTCCCCACAAGTTTACCATGTTTGCTCCCATCTAGCCTCCGAAGGCCGAGGTTACCTAGCTGGGGATCACACTTCAGGAAAGGTACTCATGCTGCTTGAGACTGCAAGTTGTTTCACCAGGCAGCCCAAATCGAGTACACCCACTTGCATTTTCCAGGGGCAGAGCAAAAGGTGTCAACTTACAGGCCTCCAGCCTGGGAGGGGAACATACACTTTCTGAATGGGAAAGAAGCTCATGCCTTCAGTGTGAAAGGCCACTATGCCTCTTTGCTTTGGCAGCCCAGGGGTAGCGTCGGCTCTGAAATGCTTCCAAAGGAGCAGAGTCAGAGAACCTTTGAACCACAGAGCAGGTGCAGCCCCGAACAAGGTCTGCTCTTGGCGTGAGAACACCCACTGCCCAGCGCTTCTTTTGGGTACACACGTGTAGAGGAAGGTTGTTGAATTCTGCTGCGTGATAACTTCTCCGGGCCACGTAGTGTGAGGGCCAGTAGAGTGGCCCTCCATCTCATCCCAGCTTCATGTGCCGGGTGTATAAGGCAAACTCCCTTCTTGATTCCTCCGTGGGCTACGTAAGCTCCAGAGAAAGATGGATGATTGGGACCCAGGGCTGGTATCTAGGTTTATGTTCTGTGCCTCAACTTCGCAGCTGTTCTCTCTAAGCAGGTCACAAAGGCTCTCTGGAAGAGTTTCCTTAGAGGCTCAGAAACAGGAAAGTAGCCGACAGGCCCACGGGGATGCCAGTTCTCGGCAGCAACAATGCTACCCGCGTCAGACACTTGGGTTCTCTTCGGTAAATGGAAGAACAACTCTGCTTGGAAGCTTCTGCCATTCAGTTTGAGAGTCACACTTCCACCGCAGCCTAGGATTCCAAGTGTTGCCATGCCGCCACAATTTCCAATTCTTAGGCCTATGACGGCAGAGTGTCTGGCAGTTCTCAAAGAGACCTTAGGAATGCAGGCGTTTTGGCTCCTTCCACCGAGAAAGCAGCTCCTCCAGATCCTCTGTCGTTAGGTATTTCATGTTAGAATATCTCGAGGCGCCTTCTTTCCTCCTCCACGAGGTAAGACACAAACGGACTTGCCCTAAAGGGAAGAAGCCTTCTGAGTCCGGCAGAGAGGCAGCCTTTCCCACTCAGCATCCCCCACGACTGAGCCCCAGGTATGGGTCTGAGACACGGAGAAAGACAGCCGTAACCCCGAGCTTTTCCACAATGTAGTATAGGCCTCACCCTGAAGCTCACGTCAATTTCATAGAGAAAACACCAGGCCTCGGTGTGCTTTCCTGTGGCAAGGAAACTTTGCTTTCATTCCTTAGGTGGCACATTGGCTCAGGACGGCCCTACCCGAAGGACTCACGGTGTGCAGCCCTATTTATTGAGATCAGCCCCTCTGGCTCTTTCTCGGATGAAACCAAGTGGGCAAAGAGCCGTTCCTAAGCTGGGGTCCCTGGGAGCCTTCCCTAGTCTACACCAGAACAGCACTCTGAGGGAGAGGAGACGCGGAGGCTTGGTAGCCAAATCTCCTATTCTGCAGAGAAACATTTCGTTGTAGGTGGGTTCCATCAGCCTTGCCATATTTTCTCAGCTGGCTAGGACGGAGGGCAGGCAGTCAGTTGGCAGGCTCACCTGAGGCCCTGCTTCCCAGACTGTGATACAGAACCCCCGCCTGCTGCAGCCAAAGGGACGGCTTATGGTAAGGGGAAAACCCTGTGTTGGAAAGTTCCTGCCTAACCCTCGCACAAGCACAAGCATATGGGTCAGTGGTCCAAGACTTTCCCCACAAGTTTACCATGTTTGCTCCCATCTAGCCTCCGAAGGCCGAGGTTACCTAGCTGGGAATCACACTTCAGGAGAGGTACTCATGCTGCTTGGGACTGCAAGTTGTTTCACCAGGCAGCCCAAATCGAGTCCACCCACTTGCATTTTCCAGGGGCCGAGCCTGGGAGGGGCAACATACACTTTCTGAATGGGAAAGAAGCCCATGCCTTCAGTGTGAAAGGCCACTATGCCTCTTTGCTTTGGCAGCCCAGGGATAGCGTCGGCTCTGAAATGCTTCCAAAGGAGCAGAGTCAGAGAACCTTTGAACCACAGAGCAGGTGCAGCCCCGAACAAGGTCTGCTCTTGGCCTGAGAACACCCACTGCCCAGCGCTTCGTTTGGGTACACACGTGTAGAGGAAGGTTGTTGAATTCTGCTGCGTGATAACTTCTCCGGGCCACGTAGCGTGAGGGCCAGTAGAGTGTCCCTCCATCTCATCCCGGCTTCATGTGCCGGGTGTATAAGGCAAACTCCCTGCTTCAATCCCTCCGTGGGCTACGTAACCTCCAGAGAGAGGTGGGTGATTGGGACCCAGAGCTGGTATCTAGGTCACTGCTCTGTGCCTCAACTTCGCAGCTGTTCTCTCTAAGCGGGTCCCAAAGGCTTTCTGGAAGAGTTTCCTTAGAGGGCCAGAAACAGGAAATTAGCCGACAGGCCCACGGGGATGCCAGTTCTCGGCAGCAACAACGCTACCAGCGTCAGACCCTTGGGTTCTCTTTGGTAAATGGAAGAACAACTCTGCTTGGAAGCTTCTGCCATCCAGTTTGAGAGTCGCACTTCCACCGCAGCCTAGGATTCCAAGTGTTGCCATGCCGCCACAATTTCCCATTCTTAGGCCTATGACGGCAGAGTATCTGGCAGTCCTCAAAGAGACCTTAGGGATGCAGGCGTTTTGGCTCCTTCCACCGAGAAAGCAGCTCCTCCAGCTCCTCTGTCGTTAGCTAGTTCATGTTAGAATATCTCTAGGCGCCCTCTTTCCTCCTCCACGAGGTAAGACACAAACGGACTTGCCCTAAAGGGAAGAAGCCTTCTGAGTCCGGCAGAGAGGCAGCCTCTCCCACTCAGCATTCCCCGACGACTGAGCCCCTGGCAAGGGTCCGAGACACGGAGGAAGACAGCCGTAACCCCGAGCTTTTCCACAATGTAGTATAGGCCTCACCCTGAAGCTCACGTCAATTTCATAGAGAAAACACCAGGCCTCGGTGTGCTTTCCTGTGGCAAGGAAACTTTGCTTTCATTCCTTAGGTGGCACATTGGCTCAGGACGGCCCTACCCGAAGGACTCACGGTGTGCAACCCTATTTGTTGAGATCAGCCCCTCTGGCTCTTTCTCGGATGAAACCAAGTGGGCAAAGAGCCGTTCCTAAGCTGGGGTCCCTGGGAGCCTTCCCTAGTCTACACCAGAACAGCACTCTGAGGGAGAGGAGACGCGGAGGCTTGGTAGCCAAATCTCCTATTCTGCAGAGAAACATTTCGTTGTAGGTGGGTTCCATCAGCCTTGCCATATGTTCTCAGCTGGCTAGGACGGAGGGCAGGCAGTCAGTTGGCAGGCTCACCTGAGGCCCTGCTTCCCAGACTGTGATACAGAACCCCCGCCTGCTGCAGCCCGAAGGGACGGCTTATGGTAAGGGAAAAACCCTGTGTTGGAAAGTTCCTGCCTAACCCTCGCACAAGCACAAGCATATGGGTCAGTGGTCAAAGACTTTCCCCACAAGTTTACCATGTTTGCTCCCATCTAGCCTCCGAAGGCCGAGGTTACCTAGCTGGGGATCACACTTCAGGAAAGGTACTCATGCTGCATGTGACTGCAAGTTGTTTCACCAGGCAGCCCAAATCGAGTACACCCACTTGCATTTTCCAGGGGCAGAGCAAAAGGTGTAAACTTACACGCCTCCAGCCTGGGAGGGGCGACATACACTTTCTGAATGGGAAAGAAGCCCATGCCTTCAGTGTGAAAGGCCACTATGCCTCTTTGCTTTGGCAGCCCAGGGGTAGCGTCGGCTCTGAAATGCTTCCAAAGGAGCAGAGTCAGAGAACCTTTGAACCACAGAGCAGGTGCAGCCCCGAACAAGGTCTGCTCTTGGCCTGAGAACACCCACTGCGCAGCACTTCTTTTGGGTACACACGTGTAGAGGAAGGTTGTTGAATTCTGCTGCGTGATAACTTCTCCAGGTCACGTAGTGTGAGGGCCAGTAGAGTGGCCCTCCATCTCATCCCAGCTTCATGTGCCGGGTGTATAAGGCAAACTCCCTGCTTGATTCCCTCCGTGGGCCTCGTAAGCTCCAGAGAAAGATGGATGATTGGGACCCAGGGCTGGTATCTAGGTTCATGTTCTGTGCCTCAACTTCGCAGCTGTTATCTCTAAGCGGGTCACAAAGGCTCTCTGGAAGAGTTTCCTTAGAGGCTCAGAAACAGGAAATTAGCCGACAGGCCCACGGGGATGCCAGTTCTCTGCAGCAACAACGCTACAAGCGTCAGACACTTGGGTTCTCTTCGGTAAATGGAAGAACAACTCTGCTTGGAAGCTTCTGCCATCCAGTTTGAGAGTCACACTTCCACCGCAGCCTAGGATTCCAAGTGTTGCCATGCCGCCACAATTTCCTTAGGCCTATGACGGCAGAGTGTCTGGCAGTTCTCAAAGAGACCTTAGGAATGCAGGCGTTTTGGCTCCTTCCACCGAGAAAGCAGCTCCTCCAGATCCTCTGTCGTTAGGTATTTCATGTTAGAATATCTCTAGGCGCCCTCTTTCCTCCTCCACGAGGTAAGACACAAACGGACTTGCCCTAAAGGGAAGAAGCCTTCTGAGTCCGGCAGAGAGGCAGCCTTTCCCACTCAGCATCCCCCACGACTGAGCCCCAGGTATGGGTCTGAGACACGGAGAAAGACAGCCGTAACCCCGAGCTTTTCCACAATCTAGTATAGGCCTCACCCTCAAGCACACGTCAATTTCATAGAGAAAACACCAGGCCTCGGTGTGCTTTCCTGTGGCAAGGAAACTTTGCTTTCATTCCTTAGGTGGCACATTGGCTCAGGACGGCCCTACCCGAAGGACTCACGGTGTGCAGCCCTATTTATTGAGATCAGCCCCTCTGGCTCTTTCTCGGATGAAACCAAGTGGGCAAAGAGCCGTTCCTAAGCTGGGGTCCCTGGGAGCCTTCCCTAGTCTACACCAGAACAGCACTCTGAGGGAGAGGAGACGCGGAGGCTTGGTAGCCAAATCTCCTATTCTGCAGAGAAACATTTTGTTGTAGGTGGGTTCCATCAGCCTTGCCATATTTTCTCAGCTGGCTAGGACGGAGGGCAGGCAGTCAGTTGGCAGGCTCACCTGAGGCCCTGCTTCCCAGACTGTGATACAGAACCCCCGCCTGCTGCAGCCCAGAGGGACGGCTTATGGTAAGGGGAAAACCCTGTGTTGGAAAGTTCCTGCCTAACCCTCGCACAAGCACAAGCATATGGGTCAGTGGTCCAAGACTTTCCCCACAAATTTACCATGTTTGCTCCCATCTAGCCTCCGAAGGCCGAGGTTACCTAGCTGGGAATCACACTTCAGGAGAGGTACTCATGCTGCTTGGGACTGCAAGTTGTTTCACCAGGCAGCCCAAATCGAGTCCACCCACTTGCATTTTCCAGGGGCCGAGCCTAGGAGGGGCAACATACACTTTCTGAATGGGAAAGAAGCCCATGCCTTCAGTGTGAAAGGCCACTATGCCTCTTTGCTTTGGGAGCCCAGGGATAGCGTCGGCTCTGAAATGCTTCCAAAGGAGCAGAGTCAGAGAACCTTTGAACCACAGAGCAGGTGCAGCCCCGAACAAGGTCTGCTCTTGGCCTGAGAACACCCACTGCCCAGCGCTTCGTTTGGGTACACACGTGTAGAGGAAGGTTGTTGAATTCTGCTGCGTGATAACTTCTCCGGGCCACGTAGCGTGAGGGCCAGTAGAGTGGCCCTCCATCTCATCCCGGCTTCATGTGCCGGGTGTATAAGGCAAACTCCCTGCTTCAATCCCTCCGTGGGCTACGTAACCTCCAGAGAGAGGTGGGTGATTAGGACCCAGAGCTGGTATCTAGGTCACTGCTCTGTGCCTCAACTTCGCAGCTGTTCTCTCTAAGCGGGTCCCAAAGGCTTTCTGGAAGAGTTTCCTTAGAGGGCCAGAAACAGGAAATTAGCCGACAGGCCCACGGGGATGCCAGTTCTCGGCAGCAACAACGCTACCAGCGTCAGACCCTTGGGTTCTCTTTGGTAAATGGAAGAACAACTCTGCTTGGAAGCTTCTGCCATCCAGTTTGAGAGTCGCACTTCCACCGCAGCCTAGGATTCCAAGTGTTGCCATGCCGCCACAATTTCCCATTCTTAGGCCTATGACGGCAGAGTATCTGGCAGTCCTCAAAGAGACCTTAGGGATGCAGGCGTTTTGGCTCCTTCCACCGAGAAAGCAGCTCCTCCAGCTCCTCTGTCGTTAGCTAGTTCATGTTAGAATATCTCTAGGCGCCCTCTTTCCTCCTCCACGAGGTAAGACACAAACGGACTTGCCCTAAAGGGAAGAAGCCTTCTGAGTCCGGCAGAGAGGCAGCCTCTCCCACTCAGCATTCCCCGACGACTGAGCCCCTGGCAAGGGTCCGAGACACGGAGGAAGACAGCCGTAACCCCGAGCTTTTCCACAATGTAGTATAGGCCTCACCCTGAAGCTCACGTCAATTTCATAGAGAAAACACCAGGCCTCGGTGTGCTTTCCTGTGGCAAGGAAACTTTGCTTTCATTCCTTAGGTGGCACATTGGCTCAGGACGGCCCTACCCGAAGGACTCACGGTGTGCAACCCTATTTGTTGAGATCAGCCCCTCTGGCTCTTTCTCGGATGAAACCAAGTGGGCAAAGAGCCGTTCCTAAGCTGGGGTCCCTGGGAGCCTTCCCTAGTCTACACCAGAACAGCACTCTGAGGGAGAGGAGACGCGGAGCCTTGGTAGCCAAATCTCCTATTCTGCAGAGAAACATTTCGTTGTAGGTGGGTTCCATCAGCCTTGCCATATTTTCTCAGCTGGCTAGGACGGAGGGCAGGCAGTCAGTTGGCAGGCTCACCTGAGGCCCTGCTTCCCAGACTGTGATACAGAACCCCCGCCTGCTGCAGCCCGAAGGGACGGCTTATGGTAAGGGAAAAACCCTGTGTTGGAAAGTTCCTGCCTAACCCTCGCACAAGCACAAGCATATGGGTCAGTGGTCAAAGACTTTCCCCACAAGTTTACCATGTTTGCTCCCATCTAGCCTCCGAAGGCCGAGGTTACCTAGCTGGGGATCACACTTCAGGAAAGGTACTCATGCTGCTTGAGACTGCAAGTTGTTTCACCAGGCAGCCCAAATCGAGTACACCCACTTGCATTTTCCAGGGGCAGAGCAAAAGGTGTCAACTTACAGGCCTCCAGCCTGGGAGGGGAACATACACTTTCTGAATGGGAAAGAAGCTCATGCCTTCAGTGTGAAAGGCCACTATGCCTCTTTGCTTTGGCAGCCCAGGGGTAGCGTCGGCTCTGAAATGCTTCCAAAGGAGCAGAGTCAGAGAACCTTTGAACCACAGAGCAGGTGCAGCCCCGAACAAGGTCTGCTCTTGGCGTGAGAACACCCACTGCCCAGCGCTTCTTTTGGGTACACACGTGTAGAGGAAGGTTGTTGAATTCTGCTGCGTGATAACTTCTCCGGGCTACGTAGTGTGAGGGCCAGTAGAGTGGCCCTCCATCTCATCCCAGCTTCATGTGCCGGGTGTATAAGGCAAACTCCCTTCTTGATTCCCTCCGTGGGCTACGTAAGCTCCAGAGAAAGATGGATGATTGGGACCCAGGGCTGGTATCTAGGTTTATGTTCTGTGCCTCAACTTCGCAGCTGTTCTCTCTAAGCAGGTCACAAAGACTCTCTGGAAGAGTTTCCTTAGAGGCTCAGAAACAGGAAAGTAGCCGACAGGCCCACGGGGATGCCAGTTCTCGGCAGCAACAATGCTACCCGCGTCAGACACTTGGGTTCTCTTCGGTAAATGGAAGAACAACTCTGCTTGGAAGCTTCTGCCATCCAGTTTGAGAGTCACACTTCCACCGCAGCCTAGGATTCCAAGTGTTGCCATGCCGCCACAATTTCCAATTCTTAGGCCTATGACGGCAGAGTGTCTGGCAGTTCTCAAAGAGACCTTAGGAATGCAGGCGTTTTGGCTCCTTCCACCGAGAAAGCAGCTCCTCCAGATCCTCTGTCGTTAGGTATTTCATGTTAGAATATCTCGAGGCGCCTTCTTTCCTCCTCCACGAGGTAAGACACAAACGGACTTGCCCTAAAGGGAAGAAGCCTTCTGAGTCCGGCAGAGAGGCAGCCTTTCCCACTCAGCATCCCCCACGACTGAGCCCCAGGTATGGGTCTGAGACACGGAGAAAGACAGCCGTAACCCCGAGATTTTCCACAATCTAGTATAGGCCTCACCCTGAAGCTCACGTCAATTTCATAGAGAAAACACCAGGCCTCGGTGTGCTTTCCTGTGGCAAGGAAACTTTGCTTTCATTCCTTAGGTGGCACATTGGCTCAGGACGGCCCTACCCGACGGACACAAGGTGTGCAGCCCTATTTATTGAGATCAGCCCCTCTGGCTCTTTCTCGGATGAAACCAAGTGGGCAAAGAGCCGTTCCTAAGCTGGGGTCCCTGGGAGCCTTCCCTAGTCTACACCAGAACAGCACTCTGAGGGAGAGGAGACGCGGAGGCTTCGTAGCCAAATCTCCTATTCTGCAGAGAAACATTTCGTTGTAGGTGGGTTCCATCAGCCTTGCCATATTTTCTCAGCTGGCTAGGACGGAGGGCAGGCAGTCAGTTGGCAGGCTCACCTGAGGCCCTGCTTCCCAGACTGTGATACAGAACCCCCGCCTGCTGCAGCCAAAGGGACGGCTTATGGTAAGGGGAAAACCCTGTGTTGGAAAGTTCCTGCCTAACCCTCGCACAAGCACAAGCATATGGGTCAGTGGTCCAAGACTTTCCCCACAAGTTTACCATGTTTGCTCCCATCTAGCCTCCGAAGGCCGATATTACCTAGCTGGGAATCACACTTCAGGAGAGGTACTCATGCTGCTTGGGACTGCAAGTTGTTTCACCAGGCAGCCCAAATCGAGTCCACCCACTTGCATTTTCCAGGGGCCGAGCCTGGGAGGGGCAACATACACTTTCTGAATGGGAAAGAAGCCCATGCCTTCAGTGTGAAAGGCCACTATGCCTCTTTGCTTTGGCAGCCCAGGGATAGCGTCGGCTCTGAAATGCTTCCAAAGGAGCAGAGTCAGAGAACCTTTGAAACACAGAGCAGGTGCAGCCCCGAACAAGGTCTGCTCTTGGCCTGAGAACACCCACTGCCCAGCGCTTCGTTTGGGTACACACGTGTAGAGGAAGGTTGTTGAATTCTGCTGCGTGATAACTTCTCCGGGCCACGTAGCGTGAGGGCCAGTAGAGTGTCCCTCCATCTCATCCCGGCTTCATGTGCCGGGTGTATAAGGCAAACTCCCTGCTTCAATCCCTCCGTGGGCTACGTAACCTCCAGAGAGAGGTGGGTGATTGGGACCCAGAGCTGGTATCTAGGTCACTGCTCTGTGCCTCAACTTCGCAGCTGTTCTCTCTAAGCGGGTCCCAAAGGCTTTCTGGAAGAGTTTCCTTAGAGGGCCAGAAACAGGAAATTAGCCGACAGGCCCACGGGGATGCCAGTTCTCGGCAGCAACAACGCTACCAGCGTCAGACCCTTGGGTTCTCTTTGGTAAATGGAAGAACAACTCTGCTTGGAAGCTTCTGCCATCCAGTTTGAGAGTCGCACTTCCACCGCAGCCTAGGATTCCAAGTGTTGCCATGCCGCCACAATTTCCCATTCTTAGGCCTATGACGGCAGAGTATCTGGCAGTCCTCAAAGAGACCTTAGGGATGCAGGCGTTTTGGCTCCTTCCACCGAGAAAGCAGCTCCTCCAGCTCCTCTGTCGTTAGCTAGTTCATGTTAGAATATCTCTAGGCGCCCTCTTTCCTCCTCCACGAGGTAAGACACAAACGGACTTGCCCTAAAGGGAAGAAGCCTTCTGAGTCCGGCAGAGAGGCAGCCTCTCCCACTCAGCATTCCCCGACGACTGAGCCCCTGGCAAGGGTCCGAGACACGGAGGAAGACAGCCGTAACCCCGAGCTTTTCCACAATGTAGTATAGGCCTCACCCTGAAGCTCACGTCAATTTCATAGAGAAAACACCAGGCCTCGGTGTGCTTTCCTGTGGCAAGGAAACTTTGCTTTCATTCCTTAGGTGGCACATTGGCTCAGGACGGCCCTACCCGAAGGACTCACGGTGTGCAACCCTATTTGTTGAGATCAGCCCCTCTGGCTCTTTCTCGGATGAAACGAAGTGGGCAAAGAGCCGTTCCTAAGCTGGGGTCCCTGGGAGCCTTCCCTAGTCTACACCAGAACAGCACTCTGAGGGAGAGGAGACGCGGAGGCTTGGTAGCCAAATCTCCTATTCTGCAGAGAAACATTTCGTTGTAGGTGGGTTCCATCAGCCTTGCCATATGTTCTCAGCTGGCTAGGACGGAGGGCAGGCAGTCAGTTGGCAGGCTCACCTGAGGCCCTGCTTCCCAGACTGTGATACAGAACCCCCGCCTGCTGCAGCCCGAAGGGACGGCTTATGGTAAGGGAAAAACCCTGTGTTGGAAAGTTCCTGCCTAACCCTCGCACAAGCACAAGCATATGGGTCAGTGGTCAAAGACTTTCCCCACAAGTTTACCATGTTTGCTCCCATCTAGCCTCCGAAGGCCGAGGTTACCTAGCTGGGGATCACACTTCAGGAAAGGTACTCATGCTGCTTGAGACTGCAAGTTGTTTCACCAGGCAGCCCAAATCGAGTACACCCACTTGCATTTTCCAGGGGCAGAGCAAAAGGTGTCAACTTACAGGCCTCCAGCCTGGGAGGGGAACATACACTTTCTGAATGGGAAAGAAGCTCATGCCTTCAGTGTGAAAGGCCACTATGCCTCTTTGCTTTGGCAGCCCAGGGGTAGCGTCGGCTCTGAAATGCTTCCAAAGGAGCAGAGTCAGAGAACCTTTGAACCACAGAGCAGGTGCAGCCCCGAACAAGGTCTGCTCTTGGCGTGAGAACACCCACTGCCCAGCGCTTCTTTTGGGTACACACGTGTAGAGGAAGGTTGTTGAATTCTGCTGCGTGATAACTTCTCCGGGCCACGTAGTGTGAGGGCCAGTAGAGTGGCCCTCCATCTCATCCCAGCTTCATGTGCCGGGTGTATAAGGCAAACTCCCTTCTTGATTCCCTCCGTGGGCTACGTAAGCTCCAGAGAAAGATGGATGATTGGGACCCAGGGCTGGTATCTAGGTTTATGTTCTGTGCCTCAACTTCGCAGCTGTTCTCTCTAAGCAGGTCACAAAGGCTCTCTGGAAGAGTTTCCTTAGAGGCTCAGAAACAGGAAAGTAGCCGACAGGCCCACGGGGATGCCAGTTCTCGGCAGCAACAATGCTACCCGCGTCAGACACTTGGGTTCTCTTCGGTAAATGGAAGAACAACTCTGCTTGGAAGCTTCTGCCATCCAGTTTGAGAGTCACACTTCCACCGCAGCCTAGGATTCCAAGTGTTGCCATGCCGCCACAATTTCCAATTCTTAGGCCTATGACGGCAGAGTGTCTGGCAGTTCTCAAAGAGACCTTAGGAATGCAGGCGTTTTGGCTCCTTCCACCGAGAAAGCAGCTCCTCCAGATCCTCTGTCGTTAGGTATTTCATGTTAGAATATCTCGAGGCGCCTTCTTTCCTCCTCCACGAGGTAAGACACAAACAGACTTGCCCTAAAGGGAAGAAGCCTTCTGAGTCCGGCAGAGAGGCAGCCTTTCCCACTCAGCATCCCCCACGACTGAGCCCCAGGTATGGGTCTGAGACACGGAGAAAGACAGCCGTAACCCCGAGCTTTTCCACAATGTAGTATAGGCCTCACCCTGAAGCTCACGTCAATTTCATAGAGAAAACACCAGGCCTCGGTGTGCTTTCCTGTGGCAAGGAAACTTTGCTTTCATTCCTTAGGTGGCACATTGGCTCAGGACGGCCCTACCCGAAGGACTCACGGTGTGCAGCCCTATTTATTGAGATCAGCCCCTCTGGCTCTTTCTCGGATGAAACCAAGTGGGCAAAGAGCCGTTCCTAAGCTGGGGTCCCTGGGAGCCTTCCCTAGTCTACACCAGAACAGCACTCTGAGGGAGAGGAGACGCGGAGGCTTGGTAGCCAAATCTCCTATTCTGCAGAGAAACATTTCGTTGTAGGTGGGTTCCATCAGCCTTGCCATATTTTCTCAGCTGGCTAGGACGGAGGGCAGGCAGTCAGTTGGCAGGCTCACCTGAGGCCCTGCTTCCCAGACTGTGATACAGAACCCCCGCCTGCTGCAGCCAAAGGGACGGCTTATGGTAAGGGGAAAACCCTGTGTTGGAAAGTTCCTGCCTAACCCTCGCACAAGCACAAGCATATGGGTCAGTGGTCCAAGACTTTCCCCACAAGTTTACCATGTTTGCTCCCATCTAGCCTCCGAAGGCCGAGGTTACCTAGCTGGGAATCACACTTCAGGAGAGGTACTCATGCTGCTTGGGACTGCAAGTTGTTTCACCAGGCAGCCCAAATCGAGTCCACCCACTTGCATTTTCCAGGGGCCGAGCCTGGGAGGGGCAACATACACTTTCTGAATGGGAAAGAAGCCCATGCCTTCAGTGTGAAAGGCCACTATGCCTCTTTGCTTTGGCAGCCCAGGGATAGCGTCGGCTCTGAAATGCTTCCAAAGGAGCAGAGTCAGAGAACCTTTGAACCACAGAGCAGGTGCAGCCCCGAACAAGGTCTGCTCTTGGCCTGAGAACACCCACTGCCCAGCGCTTCGTTTGGGTACACACGTGTAGAGGAAGGTTGTTGAATTCTGCTGCGTGATAACTTCTCCGGGCCACGTAGCGTGAGGGCCAGTAGAGTGTCCCTCCATCTCATCCCGGCTTCATGTGCCGGGTGTATAAGGCAAACTCCCTGCTTCAATCCCTCCGTGGGCTACGTAACCTCCAGAGAGAGGTGGGTGATTGGGACCCAGAGCTGGTATCTAGGTCACTGCTCTGTGCCTCAACTTCGCAGCTGTTCTCTCTAAGCGGGTCCCAAAGGCTTTCTGGAAGAGTTTCCTTAGAGGGCCAGAAACAGGAAATTAGCCGACAGGCCCACGGGGATGCCAGTTCTCGGCAGCAACAACGCTACCAGCGTCAGACACTTGGGTTCTCTTTGGTAAATGGAAGAACAACTCTGCTTGGAAGCTTCTGCCATCCAGTTTGAGAGTCGCACTTCCACCGCAGCCTAGGATTCCAAGTGTTGCCATGCCGCCACAATTTCCCATTCTTAGGCCTATGACGGCAGAGTATCTGGCAGTCCTCAAAGAGACCTTAGGGATGCAGGCGTTTTGGCTCCTTCCACCGAGAAAGCAGCTCCTCCAGCTCCTCTGTCGTTAGCTAGTTCATGTTAGAATATCTCTAGGCGCCCTCTTTCCTCCTCCACGAGGTAAGACACAAACGGACTTGCCCTAAAGGGAAGAAGCCTTCTGAGTCCGGCAGAGAGGCAGCCTCTCCCACTCAGCATTCCCCGACGACTGAGCCCCTGGCAAGGGTCCGAGACACGGAGGAAGACAGCCGTAACCCCGAGCTTTTCCACAATGTAGTATAGGCCTCACCCTGAAGCTCACGTCAATTTCATAGAGAAAACACCAGGCCTCGGTGTGCTTTCCTGTGGCAAGGAAACTTTGCTTTCATTCCTTAGGTGGCACATTGGCTCAGGACGGCCCTACCCGAAGGACTCACGGTGTGCAACCCTATTTGTTGAGATCAGCCCCTCTGGCTCTTTCTCGGATGAAACCAAGTGGGCAAAGAGCCGTTCCTAAGCTGGGGTCCCTGGGAGCCTTCCCTAGTCTACACCAGAACAGCACTCTGAGGGAGAGGAGACGCGGAGGCTTGGTAGCCAAATCTCCTATTCTGCAGAGAAACATTTCGTTGTAGGTGGGTTCCATCAGCCTTGCCATATGTTCTCAGCTGGCTAGGACGGAGGGCAGGCAGTCAGTTGGCAGGCTCACCTGAGGCCCTGCTTCCCAGACTGTGATACAGAACCCCCGCCTGCTGCAGCCCGAAGGGACGGCTTATGGTAAGGGAAAAACCCTGTGTTGGAAAGTTCCTGCCTAACCCTCGCACAAGCACAAGCATATGGGTCAGTGGTCAAAGACTTTCCCCACAAGTTTACCATGTTTGCTCCCATCTAGCCTCCGAAGGCCGAGGTTACCTAGCTGGGGATCACACTTCAGGAAAGGTACTCATGCTGCATGTGACTGCAAGTTGTTTCACCAGGCAGCCCAAATCGAGTACACCCACTTGCATTTTCCAGGGGCAGAGCAAAAGGTGTAAACTTACACGCCTCCAGCCTGAGAGGGGCGACATACACTTTCTGAATGGGAAAGAAGCCCATGCCTTCAGTGTGAAAGGCCACTATGCCTCTTTGCTTTGGGAGCCCAGGGGTAGCGTCGGCTCTGAAATGCTTCCAAAGGAGCAGAGTCAGAGAACCTTTGAACCACAGAGCAGGTGCAGCCCCGAACAAGGTCTGCTCTTGCCCTGAGAACACCCACTGCGCAGCACTTCGTTTGGGTACACACGTGTAGAGGAAGGTTGTTGAATTCTGCTGCGTGATAACTTCTCCGGGTCACGTTGTGTGAGGGCCAGTAGAGTGGCCCTCCATCTCATCCCAGCTTCATGTGCCGGGTGTATAAGGCAAACTCCCTGCTTGATTCCCTCCGTGGGCCTCGTAAGCTCCAGAGAAAGATGGATGATTGGGACCCAGGGCTGGTATCTAGGTTCATGTTCTGTGCCTCAACTTCGCAGCTGTTCTCTCTAAGCGGGTCACAAAGGCTCTCTGGAAGAGTTTCCTTAGAGGCTCAGAAACAGGAAATTAGCCGACAGGCCCACGGGGATGCCAGTTCTCTGCAGCAACAACGCTACAAGCGTCAGACACTTGGGTTCTCTTCGGTAAATGGAAGAACAACTCTGCTTGGAAGCTTCTGCCATCCAGTTTGAGAGTCGCACTTTCACCGCAGCCTAGGATTCCAAGTGTTGCCATGCCGCCACAATTTCCCATTCTTAGGCCTATGACGGCAGAGTATCTGGCAGTCCTCAAAGAGACCTTAGGGATGCAGGCGTTTTGGCTCCTTCCACCGAGCAAGCAGCTCCTCCAGCTCCTCTGTCGTTAGCTAGTTCATGTTAGAATATCTCTAGGCGCCCTCTTTCCTCCTCCACGAGGTAAGACACAAACGGACTTGCCCTAAAGGGAAGAAGCCTTCTGAGTCCGGCAGAGAGGCAGCCTCTCCCACTCAGCATTCCCCGACGACTGAGCCCCTGGCAAGGGTCCGAGACACGGAGGAAGACAGCCGTAACCCCGAGCTTTTCCACAATGTAGTATAGGCCTCACCCTGAAGCTCACGTCAATTTCATAGAGAAAACACCAGGCCTCGGTGTGCTTTCCTGTGGCAAGGAAACTTTGCTTTCATTCCTTAGGTGGCACATTGGCTCAGGACGGCCCTACCCGAAGGACTCACGGTGTGCAACCCTATTTGTTGAGATCAGCCCCTCTGGCTCTTTCTCGGATGAAACCAAGTGGGCAAAGAGCCGTTCCTAAGCTGGGGTCCCTGGGAGCCTTCCCTAGTCTACACCAGAACAGCACTCTGAGGGAGAGGAGACGCGGAGGCTTGGTAGCCAAATCTCCTATTCTGCAGAGAAACATTTCGTTGTAGGTGGGTTCCATCAGCCTTGCCATATTTTCTCAGCTGGCTAGGACGGAGGGCAGGCAGTCAGTTGGCAGGCTCACCTGAGGCCCTGCTTCCCCGACTGTGATACAGAACCCCCGCCTGCTGCAGCCCGAAGGGACGGCTTATGGTAAGGGAAAAACCCTGTGTTGGAAAGTTCCTGCCTAACCCTCGCACAAGCACAAGCATATGGGTCAGTGGTCAAAGACTTTCCCCACAAGTTTACCATGTTTGCTCCCATCTAGCCTCCGAAGGCCGAGGTTACCTAGCTGGGGATCACACTTCAGGAAAGGTACTCATGCTGCTTGAGACTGCAAGTTGTTTCACCAGGCAGCCCAAATCGAGTACACCCACTTGCATTTTCCAGGGGCAGAGCAAAAGGTGTCAACTTACAGGCCTCCAGCCTGGGAGGGGAACATACACTTTCTGAATGGGAAAGAAGCTCATGCCTTCAGTGTGAAAGGCCACTATGCCTCTTTGCTTTGGCAGCCCAGGGGTAGCGTCGGCTCTGAAATGCTTCCAAAGGAGCAGAGTCAGAGAACCTTTGAACCACAGAGCAGGTGCAGCCCCGAAAAAGGTCTGCTCTTGGCGTGAGAACACCCACTGCCCAGCGCTTCTTTTGGGTACACACGTGTAGAGGAAGGTTGTTGAATTCTGCTGCGTGATAACTTCTCCGGGCCACGTAGTGTGAGGGCCAGTAGAGTGGCCCTCCATCTCATCCCAGCTTCATGTGCCGGGTGTATAAGGCAAACTCCCTTCTTGATTCCCTCCGTGGGCTACGTAAGCTCCAGAGAAAGATGGATGATTGGGACCCAGGGCTGGTATCTAGGTTCATGTTCTGTGCCTCAACTTCACAGCTGTTCTCTCTAAGCGGGTCACAAAGGCTCTCTGGAAGAGTTTCCTTAGAGGCTCAGAAACAGGAAAGTAGCCGACAGGCCCACGGGGATGCCAGTTCTCGGCAGCAACAATGCTACCCGCGTCAGACACTTGGGTTCTCTTCGGTAAATGGAAGAACAACTCTGCTTGGAAGCTTCTGCCATCCAGTTTGAGAGTCACACTTCCACCGCAGCCTAGGATTCCAAGTGTTGCCATGCCGCCACAATTTCCAATTCTTAGGCCTATGACGGCAGAGTGTCTGGCAGTTCTCAAAGAGACCTTAGGAATGCAGGCGTTTTGGCTCCTTCCACCGAGAAAGCAGCTCCTCCAGATCCTCTGTCGTTAGGTATTTCATGTTAGAATATCTCGAGGCGCCTTCTTTCCTCCTCCACGAGGTAAGACACAAACGGACTTGCCCTAAAGGCAAGAAGCCTTCTGAGTCCGGCAGAGAGGCAGCCTCTCCCACTCAGCATCCCCCCACGACTGAGCCCCTGGTATGGGTCCGAGAAACGGAGAAAGACACCCGTAACCCCGAGCTTTTCCACAATCTAGTATAGGCCTCACCCTCAAGCTCACGTCAATTTCATAGAGAAAACACCAGGCCTCGGTGTGCTTTCCTGTGGCAAGGAAACTTTGCTTTCATTCCTGAGGTGGCACATTGGATCAGGACGGCCCTAGCCGAAGGACTCACGGTGTGCAGCCCTATTTGTTGAGATCAGCCCCTCTGGCTCTTTCTCGGATGAAACCAAGTGGGCAAAGAGCCGTTCCTAAGCTGGGGTCCCTGGGAGCTTTCCCTAGTCTACACCAGAACAGCACTCTGAGGGAGAGGAGACGCGGAGGTTTGGTAGCAAAATCTCCTATTCTGAAGAGAAACATTTCGTTGTAGGCGGGTTCCATCAGCCTTGCCGTATTTTCTCAGCTGCCTAGGATGGAGGGCAGGCAGTCAGTTGGCAGGCTCACCTGAGGCCCTGCTTCCCAGACTGTGATTCAGAACCCCCGCCTGCTGCAGCCCGAAGGGACGGCTTATGGTAAGGGAAAAACCCTGTGTTGGAAAGTTCCTGCCTAACCCTCGCACAAGCACAAGCATATGGGTCAGTGGTCAAAGACTTTCCCCACAAGTTTACCATGTTTGCTCCCATCTAGCCTCCGAAGGCCGAGGTTACCTAGCTGGGGATCACACTTCAGGAAAGGTACTCATGCTGCATGTGACTGCAAGTTGTTTCACCAGGCAGCCCAAATCGAGTACACCCACTTGCATTTTCCAGGGGCAGAGCAAAAGGTGTAAACTTACACGCCTCCAGCCTGGGAGGGGCGACATACACTTTCTGAATGGGAAAGAAGCCCATGCCTTCAGTGTGAAAGGCCACTATGCCTCTTTGCTTTGGCAGCCCAGGGGTAGCGTCGGCTCTGAAATGCTTCCAAAGGAGCAGAGTCAGAGAACCTTTGAACCACAGAGCAGGTGCAGCCCCGAACAAGGTCTGCTCTTGGCCTGAGAACACCCACTGCGCAGCACTTCGTTTGGGTACACACGTGTAGAGGAAGGTTGTTGAATTCTGCTGCGTGATAACTTCTCCGGGTCACGTTGTGTGAGGGCCAGTAGAGTGGCCCTCCATCTCATCCCAGCTTCATGTGCCGGGTGTATAAGGCAAACTCCCTGCTTGATTCCCTCCGTGGGCCTCGTAAGCTCCAGAGAAAGATGGATGATTGGGACCCAGGGCTGGTATCTAGGTTCATGTTCTGTGCCTCAACTTCGCAGCTGTTCTCTCTAAGCGGGTCACAAAGGCTCTCTGGAAGAGTTTCCTTAGAGGCTCAGAAACAGGAAATTAGCCGACAGGCCCACGGGGATGCCAGTTCTCTGCAGCAACAACGCTACAAGCGTCAGACACTTGGGTTCTCTTCGGTAAATGGAAGAACAACTCTGCTTGGAAGCTTCTGCCATCCAGTTTGAGAGTCGCACTTTCACCGCAGCCTAGGATTCCAAGTGTTGCCATGCCGCCACAATTTCCCATTCTCAGGCCTATGACGGCAGAGTATCTGGCAGTCCTCAAAGAGACCTTAGGGATGCAGGCGTTTTGGCTCCTTCCACCGAGCAAGCAGCTCCTCCAGCTCCTCTGTCGTTAGCTAGTTCATGTTAGAATATCTCTAGGCGCCCTCTTTCCTCCTCCACGAGGTAAGACACAAACGGACTTGCCCTAAAGGGAAGAAGCCTTCTGAGTCCGGCAGAGAGGCAGCCTCTCCCACTCAGCATTCCCCGACGACTGAGCCCCTGGCAAGGGTCCGAGACACGGAGGAAGACAGCCGTAACCCCGAGCTTTTCCACAATGTAGTATAGGCCTCACCCTGAAGCTCACGTCAATTTCATAGAGAAAACACCAGGCCTCGGTGTGCTTTCCTGTGGCAAGGAAACTTTGCTTTCATTCCTTAGGTGGCACATTGGCTCAGTACGGCCCTACCCGAAGGACTCACGGTGTGCAACCCTATTTGTTGAGATCAGCCCCTCTGGCTCTTTCTCGGATGAAACCAAGTGGGCAAAGAGCCGTTCCTAAGCTGGGGTCCCTGGGAGCCTTCCCTAGTCTACACCAGAACAGCACTCTGAGGGAGAGGAGACGCGGAGGCTTGGTAGCCAAATCTCCTATTCTGCAGAGAAACATTTCGTTGTAGGTGGGTTCCATCAGCCTTGCCATATTTTCTCAGCTGGCTAGGACGGAGGGCAGGCAGTCAGTTGGCAGGCTCACCTGAGGCCCTGCTTCCCCGACTGTGATACAGAACCCCCGCCTGCTGCAGCCCGAAGGGACGGCTTATGGTAAGGGAAAAACCCTGTGTTGGAAAGTTCCTGCCTAACCCTCGCACAAGCACAAGCATATGGGTCAGTGGTCAAAGACTTTCCCCACAAGTTTACCATGTTTTCTCCCATCTAGCCTCCGAAGGCCGAGGTTACCTAGCTGGGGATCACACTTCAGGAAAGGTACTCATGCTGCTTGAGACTGCAAGTTGTTTCACCAGGCAGCCCAAATCGAGTACACCCACTTGGATTTTCCAGGGGCAGAGCAAAAGGTGTCAACTTACAGGCCTCCAGCCTGGGAGGGGAACATACACTTTCTGAATGGGAAAGAAGCTCATGCCTTCAGTGTGAAAGGCCACTATGCCTCTTTGCTTTGGCAGCCCAGGGGTAGCGTCGGCTCTGAAATGCTTCCAAAGGAGCAGAGTCAGAGAACCTTTGAACCACAGAGCAGGTGCAGCCCCGAAAAAGGTCTGCTCTTGGCGTGAGAACACCCACTGCCCAGCGCTTCTTTTGGGTACACACGTGTAGAGGAAGGTTGTTGAATTCTGCTGCGTGATAACTTCTCCGGGCCACGTAGTGTGAGGGCCAGTAGAGTGGCCCTCCATCTCATCCCAGCTTCATGTGCCGGGTGTATAAGGCAAACTCCCTTCTTGATTCCCTCCGTGGGCTACGTAAGCTCCAGAGAAAGATGGATGATTGGGACCCAGGGCTGGTATCTAGGTTCATGTTCTGTGCCTCAACTTCGCAGCTGTTCTCTCTAAGCGGGTCACAAAGGCTCTCTGGAAGAGTTTCCTTAGAGGCTCAGAAACAGGAAAGTAGCCGACAGGCCCACGGGGATGCCAGTTCTCGGCAGCAACAATGCTACCCGCGTCAGACACTTGGGTTCTCTTCGGTAAATGGAAGAACAACTCTGCTTGGAAGCTTCTGCCATCCAGTTTGAGAGTCACACTTCCACCGCAGCCTAGGATTCCAAGTGTTGCCATGCCGCCACAATTTCCAATTCTTAGGCGTATGACGGCAGAGTGTCTGGCAGTTCTCAAAGAGACCTTAGGAATGCAGGCGTTTTGGCTCCTTCCACCGAGAAAGCAGCTCCTCCAGATCCTCTGTCGTTAGGTATTTCATGTTGGAATATCTCGAGGCGCCTTCTTTCCTCCTCCACGAGGTAAGACACAAACGGACTTGCCCTAAAGGCAAGAAGCCTTCTGAGTCCGGCAGAGAGGCAGCCTCTCCCACTCAGCATCCCCCCACGCCTGAGCCCCTGGTATGGGTCCGAGACACGGAGAAAGACACCCGTAACCCCGAGCTTTTCCACAATCTAGTATAGGCCTCACCCTCAAGCTCACGTCAATTTCATAGAGAAAACACCAGGCCTCGGTGTGCTTTCCTGTGGCAAGGAAACTTTGCTTTCATTCCTTAGGTGGCACATTGGCTCAGGACGGCCCTAGCCGAAGGACTCACGGTGTGCAGCCCTATTTGTTGAGATCAGCCCCTCTGGCTCTTTCTCGGATGAAACCAAGTGGGCAAAGAGCCGTTCCTAAGCTGGGGTCCCTGGGAGCTTTCCCTAGTCTACACCAGAACAGCACTCTGAGGGAGAGGAGACGCGGAGGTTTGGTAGCAAAATCTCCTATTCTGAAGAGAAACATTTCGTTGTAGGCGGGTTCCATCAGCCTTGCCGTATTTTCTCAGCTGCCTAGGATGGAGGGCAGGCAGTCAGTTGGCAGGCTCACCTGAGGCCCTGCTTCCCAGACTGTGATTCAGAACCCCCGCCTGCTGCAGCCCAAAGGGACGGCTTATGGTAAGGGAAAAACCCTGTGTTGGAAAGTTCCTGCCTAACCCTCGCACAAGCACAAGCATATGGGTCAGTGGTCAAAGACTTTCCCCACAAGTTTACCATGTTTGCTCCCATCTAGCCTCCGAAGGCCGAGGTTACCTAGCTGGGGATCACACTTCAGGAAAGGTACTCATGCTGCATGTGACTGCAAGTTGTTTCACCAGGCAGCCCAAATCGAGTACACCCACTTGCATTTTCCAGGGGCAGAGCAAAAGGTGTAAACTTACACGCCTCCAGCCTGGGAGGGGCGACATACACTTTCTGAATGGGAAAGAAGCCCATGCCTTCAGTGTGAAAGGCCACTATGCCTCTTTGCTTTGGCAGCCCAGGGGTAGCGTCGGCTCTGAAATGCTTCCAAAGGAGCAGAGTCAGAGAACCTTTGAACCACAGAGCAGGTGCAGCCCCGAACAAGGTCTGCTCTTGGCCTGAGAACACCCACTGCGCAGCACTTCTTTTGGGTACACACGTGTAGAGGAAGGTTGTTGAATTCTGCTGCGTGATAACTTCTCCGGGTCACGTAGTGTGAGGGCCAGTAGAGTGGCCCTCCATCTCATCCCAGCTTCATGTGCCGGGTGTATAAGGCAAACTCCCTGCTTGATTCCCTCCGTGGGCCTCGTAAGCTCCAGAGAAAGATGGATGATTGGGACCCAGGGCTGGTATCTAGGTTCATGTTCTGTGCCTCAACTTCGCAGCTGTTATCTCTAAGCGGGTCACAAAGGCTCTCTGGAAGAGTTTCCTTAGAGGCTCAGAAACAGGAAATTAGCCGACAGGCCCACGGGGATGCCAGTTCTCTGCAGCAACAACGCTACAAGCGTCAGACACTTGGGTTCTCTTCGGTAAATGGAAGAACAACTCTGCTTGGAAGCTTCTGCCATCCAGTTTGAGAGTCACACTTCCACCGCAGCCTAGGATTCCAAGTGTTGCCATGCCGCCACAATTTCCTTAGGCCTATGACGGCAGAGTGTCTGGCAGTTCTCAAAGAGACCTTAGGAATGCAGGCGTTTTGGCTCCTTCCACCGAGAAAGCAGCTCCTCCAGATCCTCTGTCGTTAGGTATTTCATGTTAGAATATCTCTAGGCGCCCTCTTTCCTCCTCCACGAGGTAAGACACAAACGGACTTGCCCTAAAGGGAAGAAGCCTTCTGAGTCCGGCAGAGAGGCAGCCTTTCCCACTCAGCATCCCCCACGACTGAGCCCCAGGTATGGGTCTGAGACACGGAGAAAGACAGCCGTAACCCCGAGCTTTTCCACAATCTAGTATAGGCCTCACCCTCAAGCTCACGTCAATTTCATAGAGAAAACACCAGGCCTCGGTGTGCTTTCCTGTGGCAAGGAAACTTTGCTTTCATTCCTTAGGTGGCACATTGGCTCAGGACGGCCCTACCCGAAGGACTCACGGTGTGCAGCCCTATTTATTGAGATCAGCCCCTCTGGCTCTTTCTCGGATGAAACCAAGTGGGCAAAGAGCCGTTCCTAAGCTGGGGTCCCTGGGAGCCTTCCCTAGTCTACACCAGAACAGCACTCTGAGGGAGAGGAGACGCGGAGGCTTGGTAGCCAAATCTCCTATTCTGCAGAGAAACATTTTGTTGTAGGTGGGTTCCATCAGCCTTGCCATATTTTCTCAGCTGGCTAGGACGGAGGGCAGGCAGTCAGTTGGCAGGCTCACCTGAGGCCCTGCTTCCCAGACTGTGATACAGAACCCCCGCCTGCTGCAGCCCAGAGGGACGGCTTATGGTAAGGGGAAAACCCTGTGTTGGAAAGTTCCTGCCTAACCCTCGCACAAGCACAAGCATATGGGTCAGTGGTCCAAGACTTTCCCCACAAATTTACCATGTTTGCTCCCATCTAGCCTCCGAAGGCCGAGGTTACCTAGCTGGGAATCACACTTCAGGAGAGGTACTCATGCTGCTTGGGACTGCAAGTTGTTTCACCAGGCAGCCCAAATCGAGTCCACCCACTTGCATTTTCCAGGGGCCGAGCCTAGGAGGGGCAACATACACTTTCTGAATGGGAAAGAAGCCCATGCCTTCAGTGTGAAAGGCCACTATGCCTCTTTGCTTTGGCAGCCCAGGGATAGCGTCGGCTCTGAAATGCTTCCAAAGGAGCAGAGTCAGAGAACCTTTGAACCACAGAGCAGGTGCAGCCCCGAACAAGGTCTGCTCTTGGCCTGAGAACACCCACTGCCCAGCGCTTCGTTTGGGTACACACGTGTAGAGGAAGGTTGTTGAATTCTGCTGCGTGATAACTTCTCCGGGCCACGTAGCGTGAGGGCCAGTAGAGTGGCCCTCCATCTCATCCCGGCTTCATGTGCCGGGTGTATAAGGCAAACTCCCTGCTTCAATCCCTCCGTGGGCTACGTAACCTCCAGAGAGAGGTGGGTGATTGGGACCCAGAGCTGGTATCTAGGTCACTGCTCTGTGCCTCAACTTCGCAGCTGTTCTCTCTAAGCGGGTCCCAAAGGCTTTCTGGAAGAGTTTCCTTAGAGGGCCAGAAACAGGAAATTAGCCGACAGGCCCACGGGGATGCCAGTTCTCGGCAGCAACAACGCTACCAGCGTCAGACACTTGGGTTCTCTTTGGTAAATGGAAGAACAACTCTGCTTGGAAGCTTCTGCCATCCAGTTTGAGAGTCGCACTTCCACCGCAGCCTAGGATTCCAAGTGTTGCCATGCCGCCACAATTTCCCATTCTTAGGCCTATGACGGCAGAGTATCTGGCAGTCCTCAAAGAGACCTTAGGGATGCAGGCGTTTTGGCTCCTTCCACCGAGAAAGCAGCTCCTCCAGCTCCTCTGTCGTTAGCTAGTTCATGTTAGAATATCTCTAGGCGCCCTCTTTCCTCCTCCACGAGGTAAGACACAAACGGACTTGCCCTAAAGGGAAGAAGCCTTCTGAGTCCGGCAGAGAGGCAGCCTCTCCCACTCAGCATTCCCCGACGACTGAGCCCCTGGCAAGGGTCCGAGACACGGAGGAAGACAGCCGTAACCCCGAGCTTTTCCACAATGTAGTATAGGCCTCACCCTGAAGCTCACGTCAATTTCATAGAGAAAACACCAGGCCTCGGTGTGCTTTCCTGTGGCAAGGAAACTTTGCTTTCATTCCTTAGGTGGCACATTGGCTCAGGACGGCCCTACCCGAAGGACTCACGGTGTGCAACCCTATTTGTTGAGATCAGCCCCTCTGGCTCTTTCTCGGATGAAACGAAGTGGGCAAAGAGCCGTTCCTAAGCTGGGGTCCCTGGGAGCCTTCCCTAGTCTACACCAGAACAGCACTCTGAGGGAGAGGAGACGCGGAGGCTTGGTAGCCAAATCTCCTATTCTGCAGAGAAACATTTCGTTGTAGGTGGGTTCCATCAGCCTTGCCATATGTTCTCAGCTGGCTAGGACGGAGGGCAGGCAGTCAGTTGGCAGGCTCACCTGAGGCCCTGCTTCCCAGACTGTGATACAGAACCCCCGCCTGCTGCAGCCCGAAGGGACGGCTTATGGTAAGGGAAAAACCCTGTGTTGGAAAGTTCCTGCCTAACCCTCGCACAAGCACAAGCATATGGGTCAGTGGTCAAAGACTTTCCCCACAAGTTTACCATGTTTGCTCCCATCTAGCCTCCGAAGGCCGAGGTTACCTAGCTGGGGATCACACTTCAGGAAAGGTACTCATGCTGCTTGAGACTGCAAGTTGTTTCACCAGGCAGCCCAAATCGAGTACACCCACTTGCATTTTCCAGGGGCAGAGCAAAAGGTGTCAACTTACAGGCCTCCAGCCTGGGAGGGGAACATACACTTTCTGAATGGGAAAGAAGCTCATGCCTTCAGTGTGAAAGGCCACTATGCCTCTTTGCTTTGGCAGCCCAGGGGTAGCGTCGGCTCTGAAATGCTTCCAAAGGAGCAGAGTCAGAGAACCTTTGAACCACAGAGCAGGTGCAGCCCCGAACAAGGTCTGCTCTTGGCCTGAGAACACCCACTGCGCAGCACTTCTTTTGGGTACACACGTGTAGAGGAAGGTTGTTGAATTCTGCTGCGTGATAACTTCTCCGGGTCACGTAGTGTGAGGGCCAGTAGAGTGGCCCTCCATCTCATCCCAGCTTCATGTGCCGGGTGTATAAGGCAAACTCCCTGCTTGATTCCCTCCGTGGGCCTCGTAAGCTCCAGAGAAAGATGGATGATTGGGACCCAGGGCTGGTATCTAGGTTCATGTTCTGTGCCTCAACTTCGCAGCTGTTATCTCTAAGCGGGTCACAAAGGCTCTCTGGAAGAGTTTCCTTAGAGGCTCAGAAACAGGAAATTAGCCGACAGGCCCACGGGGATGCCAGTTCTCTGCAGCAACAACGCTACAAGCGTCAGACACTTGGGTTCTCTTCGGTAAATGGAAGAACAACTCTGCTTGGAAGCTTCTGCCATCCAGTTTGAGAGTCACACTTCCACCGCAGCCTAGGATTCCAAGTGTTGCCATGCCGCCACAATTTCCTTAGGCCTATGACGGCAGAGTGTCTGGCAGTTCTCAAAGAGACCTTAGGAATGCAGGCGTTTTGGCTCCTTCCACCGAGAAAGCAGCTCCTCCAGATCCTCTGTCGTTAGGTATTTCATGTTAGAATATCTCTAGGCGCCCTCTTTCCTCCTCCACGAGGTAAGACACAAACGGACTTGCCCTAAAGGGAAGAAGCCTTCTGAGTCCGGCAGAGAGGCAGCCTTTCCCACTCAGCATCCCCCACGACTGAGCCCCAGGTATGGGTCTGAGACACGGAGAAAGACAGCCGTAACCCCGAGCTTTTCCACAATCTAGTATAGGCCTCACCCTCAAGCTCACGTCAATTTCATAGAGAAAACACCAGGCCTCGGTGTGCTTTCCTGTGGCAAGGAAACTTTGCTTTCATTCCTTAGGTGGCACATTGGCTCAGGACGGCCCTACCCGAAGGACTCACGGTGTGCAGCCCTATTTATTGAGATCAGCCCCTCTGGCTCTTTCTCGGATGAAACCAAGTGGGCAAAGAGCCGTTCCTAAGCTGGGGTCCCTGGGAGCCTTCCCTAGTCTACACCAGAACAGCACTCTGAGGGAGAGGAGACGCGGAGGCTTGGTAGCCAAATCTCCTATTCTGCAGAGAAACATTTTGTTGTAGGTGGGTTCCATCAGCCTTGCCATATTTTCTCAGCTGGCTAGGACGGAGGGCAGGCAGTCAGTTGGCAGGCTCACCTGAGGCCCTGCTTCCCAGACTGTGATTCAGAACCCCCGCCTGCTGCAGCCCAGAGGGACGGCTTATGGTAAGGGGAAAACCCTGTGTTGGAAAGTTCCTGCCTAACCCTCGCACAAGCACAAGCATATGGGTCAGTGGTCCAAGACTTTCCCCACAAATTTACCATGTTTGCTCCCATCTAGCCTCCGAAGGCCGAGGTTACCTAGCTGGGAATCACACTTCAGGAGAGGTACTCATGCTGCTTGGGACTGCAAGTTGTTTCACCAGGCAGCCCAAATCGAGTCCACCCACTTGCATTTTCCAGGGGCCGAGCCTAGGAGGGGCAACATACACTTTCTGAATGGGAAAGAAGCCCATGCCTTCAGTGTGAAAGGCCACTATGCCTCTTTGCTTTGGCAGCCCAGGGATAGCGTCGGCTCTGAAATGCTTCCAAAGGAGCAGAGTCAGAGAACCTTTGAACCACAGAGCAGGTGCAGCCCCGAACAAGGTCTGCTCTTGGCCTGAGAACACCCACTGCCCAGCGCTTCGTTTGGGTACACACGTGTAGAGGAAGGTTGTTGAATTCTGCTGCGTGATAACTTCTCCGGGCCACGTAGCGTGAGGGCCAGTAGAGTGTCCCTCCATCTCATCCCGGCTTCATGTGCCGGGTGTATAAGGCAAACTCCCTGCTTCAATCCCTCCGTGGGCTACGTAACCTCCAGAGAGAGGTGGGTGATTGGGACCCAGAGCTGGTATCTAGGTCACTGCTCTGTGCCTCAACTTCGCAGCTGTTCTCTCTAAGCGGGTCCCAAAGGCTTTCTGGAAGAGTTTCCTTAGAGGGCCAGAAACAGGAAATTAGCCGACAGGCCCACGGGGATGCCAGTTCTCGGCAGCAACAACGCTACCAGCGTCAGACACTTGGGTTCTCTTTGGTAAATGGAAGAACAACTCTGCTTGGAAGCTTCTGCCATCCAGTTTGAGAGTCGCACTTCCACCGCAGCCTAGGATTCCAAGTGTTGCCATGCCGCCACAATTTCCCATTCTTAGGCCTATGACGGCAGAGTATCTGGCAGTCCTCAAAGAGACCTTAGGGATGCAGGCGTTTTGGCTCCTTCCACCGAGAAAGCAGCTCCTCCAGCTCCTCTGTCGTTAGCTAGTTCATGTTAGAATATCTCTAGGCGCCCTCTTTCCTCCTCCACGAGGTAAGACACAAACGGACTTGCCCTAAAGGGAAGAAGCCTTCTGAGTCCGGCAGAGAGGCAGCCTCTCCCACTCAGCATTCCCCGACGACTGAGCCCCTGGCAAGGGTCCGAGACACGGAGGAAGACAGCCGTAACCCCGAGCTTTTCCACAATGTAGTATAGGCCTCACCCTGAAGCTCACGTCAATTTCATAGAGAAAACACCAGGCCTCGGTGTGCTTTCCTGTGGCAAGGAAACTTTGCTTTCATTCCTTAGGTGGCACATTGGCTCAGGACGGCCCTACCCGAAGGACTCACGGTGTGCAACCCTATTTGTTGAGATCAGCCCCTCTGGCTCTTTCTCGGATGAAACCAAGTGGGCAAAGAGCCGTTCCTAAGCTGGGGTCCCTGGGAGCCTTCCCTAGTCTACACCAGAACAGCACTCTGAGGGAGAGGAGACGCGGAGGCTTGGTAGCCAAATCTCCTATTCTGCAGAGAAACATTTCGTTGTAGGTGGGTTCCATCAGCCTTGCCATATGTTCTCAGCTGGCTAGGACGGAGGGCAGGCAGTCAGTTGGCAGGCTCACCTGAGGCCCTGCTTCCCAGACTGTGATACAGAACCCCCGCCTGCTGCAGCCCGAAGGGACGGCTTATGGTAAGGGAAAAACCCTGTGTTGGAAAGTTCCTGCCTAACCCTCGCACAAGCACAAGCATATGGGTCAGTGGTCAAAGACTTTCCCCACAAGTTTACCATGTTTGCTCCCATCTAGCCTCCGAAGGCCGAGGTTACCTAGCTGGGGATCACACTTCAGGAAAGGTACTCATGCTGCTTGAGACTGCAAGTTGTTTCACCAGGCAGCCCAAATCGAGTACACCCACTTGCATTTTCCAGGGGCAGAGCAAAAGGTGTCAACTTACAGGCCTCCAGCCTGGGAGGGGAACATACACTTTCTGAATGGGAAAGAAGCTCATGCCTTCAGTGTGAAAGGCCACTATGCCTCTTTGCTTTGGCAGCCCAGGGGTAGCGTCGGCTCTGAAATGCTTCCAAAGGAGCAGAGTCAGAGAACCTTTGAACCACAGAGCAGGTGCAGCCCCGAACAAGGTCTGCTCTTGGCGTGAGAACACCCACTGCCCAGCGCTTCTTTTGGGTACACACGTGTAGAGGAAGGTTGTTGAATTCTGCTGCGTGATAACTTCTCCGGGCCACGTAGTGTGAGGGCCAGTAGAGTGGCCCTCCATCTCATCCCAGCTTCATGTGCCGGGTGTATAAGGCAAACTCCCTTCTTGATTCCCTCCGTGGGCTACGTAAGCTCCAGAGAAAGATGGATGATTGGGACCCAGGGCTGGTATCTAGGTTTATGTTCTGTGCCTCAACTTCGCAGCTGTTCTCTCTAAGCAGGTCACAAAGGCTCTCTGGAAGAGTTTCCTTAGAGGCTCAGAAACAGGAAAGTAGCCGACAGGCCCACGGGGATGCCAGTTCTCGGCAGCAACAATGCTACCCGCGTCAGACACTTGGGTTCTCTTCGGTAAATGGAAGAACAACTCTGCTTGGAAGCTTCTGCCATCCAGTTTGAGAGTCACACTTCCACCGCAGCCTAGGATTCCAAGTGTTGCCATGCCGCCACAATTTCCAATTCTTAGGCCTATGACGGCAGAGTGTCTGGCAGTTCTCAAAGAGACCTTAGGAATGCAGGCGTTTTGGCTCCTTCCACCGAGAAAGCAGCTCCTCCAGATCCTCTGTCGTTAGGTATTTCATGTTAGAATATCTCGAGGCGCCTTCTTTCCTCCTCCACGAGGTAAGACACAAACGGACTTGCCCTAAAGGGAAGAAGCCTTCTGAGTCCGGCAGAGAGGCAGCCTTTCCCACTCAGCATCCCCCACGACTGAGCCCCAGGTATGGGTCTGAGACACGGAGAAAGACAGCCGTAACCCCGAGCTTTTCCACAATGTAGTATAGGCCTCACCCTGAAGCTCACGTCAATTTCATAGAGAAAACACCAGGCCTCGGTGTGCTTTCCTGTGGCAAGGAAACTTTGCTTTCATTCCTTAGGTGGCACATTGGCTCAGGACGGCCCTACCCGAAGGACTCACGGTGTGCAGCCCTATTTATTGAGATCAGCCCCTCTGGCTCTTTCTCGGATGAAACCAAGTGGGCAAAGAGCCGTTCCTAAGCTGGGGTCCCTGGGAGCCTTCCCTAGTCTACACCAGAACAGCACTCTGAGGGAGAGGAGACGCGGAGGCTTGGTAGCCAAATCTCCTATTCTGCAGAGAAACATTTCGTTGTAGGTGGGTTCCATCAGCCTTGCCATATTTTCTCAGCTGGCTAGGACGGAGGGCAGGCAGTCAGTTGGCAGGCTCACCTGAGGCCCTGCTTCCCAGACTGTGATACAGAACCCCCGCCTGCTGCAGCCAAAGGGACGGCTTATGGTAAGGGGAAAACCCTGTGTTGGAAAGTTCCTGCCTAACCCTCGCACAAGCACAAGCATATGGGTCAGTGGTCCAAGACTTTCCCCACAAGTTTACCATGTTTGCTCCCATCTAGCCTCCGAAGGCCGAGGTTACCTAGCTGGGAATCACACTTCAGGAGAGGTACTCATGCTGCTTGGGACTGCAAGTTGTTTCACCAGGCAGCCCAAATCGAGTCCACCCACTTGCATTTTCCAGGGGCCGAGCCTGGGAGGGGCAACATACACTTTCTGAATGGGAAAGAAGCCCATGCCTTCAGTGTGAAAGGCCACTATGCCTCTTTGCTTTGGCAGCCCAGGGATAGCGTCGGCTCTGAAATGCTTCCAAAGGAGCAGAGTCAGAGAACCTTTGAACCACAGAGCAGGTGCAGCCCCGAACAAGGTCTGCTCTTGGCCTGAGAACACCCACTGCCCAGCGCTTCGTTTGGGTACACACGTGTAGAGGAAGGTTGTTGAATTCTGCTGCGTGATAACTTCTCCGGGCCACGTAGCGTGAGGGCCAGTAGAGTGGCCCTCCATCTCATCCCGGCTTCATGTGCCGGGTGTATAAGGCAAACTCCCTGCTTCAATCCCTCCGTGGGCTACGTAACCTCCAGAGAGAGGTGGGTGATTGGGACCCAGAGCTGGTATCTAGGTCACTGCTCTGTGCCTCAACTTCGCAGCTGTTCTCTCTAAGCGGGTCCCAAAGGCTTTCTGGAAGAGTTTCCTTAGAGGGCCAGAAACAGGAAATTAGCCGACAGGCCCACGGGGATGCCAGTTCTCGGCAGCAACAACGCTACCAGCGTCAGACCCTTGGGTTCTCTTTGGTAAATGGAAGAACAACTCTGCTTGGAAGCTTCTGCCATCCAGTTTGAGAGTCGCACTTCCACCGCAGCCTAGGATTCCAAGTGTTGCCATGCCGCCACAATTTCCCATTCTTAGGCCTATGACGGCAGAGTATCTGGCAGTCCTCAAAGAGACCTTAGGGATGCAGGCGTTTTGGCTCCTTCCACCGAGAAAGCAGCTCCTCCAGCTCCTCTGTCGTTAGCTAGTTCATGTTAGAATATCTCTAGGCGCCCTCTTTCCTCCTCCACGAGGTAAGACACAAACGGACTTGCCCTAAAGGGAAGAAGCCTTCTGAGTCCGGCAGAGAGGCAGCCTCTCCCACTCAGCATTCCCCGACGACTGAGCCCCTGGCAAGGGTCCGAGACACGGAGGAAGACAGCCGTAACCCCGAGCTTTTCCACAATGTAGTATAGGCCTCACCCTGAAGCTCACGTCAATTTCATAGAGAAAACACCAGGCCTCGGTGTGCTTTCCTGTGGCAAGGAAACTTTGCTTTCATTCCTTAGGTGGCACATTGGCTCAGGACGGCCCTACCCGAAGGACTCACGGTGTGCAACCCTATTTGTTGAGATCAGCCCCTCTGGCTCTTTCTCGGATGAAACCAAGTGGGCAAAGAGCCGTTCCTAAGCTGGGGTCCCTGGGAGCCTTCCCTAGTCTACACCAGAACAGCACTCTGAGGGAGAGGAGACGCGGAGGCTTGGTAGCCAAATCTCCTATTCTGCAGAGAAACATTTCGTTGTAGGTGGGTTCCATCAGCCTTGCCATATGTTCTCAGCTGGCTAGGACGGAGGGCAGGCAGTCAGTTGGCAGGCTCACCTGAGGCCCTGCTTCCCAGACTGTGATACAGAACCCCCGCCTGCTGCAGCCCGAAGGGACGGCTTATGGTAAGGGGAAAACCCTGTGTTGGAAAGTTCCTGCCTAACCCTCGCACAAGCACAAGCATATGGGTCAGTGGTCAAAGACTTTCCCCACAAGTTTACCATGTTTGCTCCCATCTAGCCTCCGAAGGCCGAGGTTACCTAGCTGGGGATCACACTTCAGGAAAGGTACTCATGCTGCTTGAGACTGCAAGTTGTTTCACCAGGCAGCCCAAATCGAGTACACCCACTTGCATTTTCCAGGGGCAGAGCAAAAGGTGTCAACTTACAGGCCTCCAGCCTGGGAGGGGAACATACACTTTCTGAATGGGAAAGAAGCTCATGCCTTCAGTGTGAAAGGCCACTATGCCTCTTTGCTTTGGCAGCCCAGGGGTAGCGTCGGCTCTGAAATGCTTCCAAAGGAGCAGAGTCAGAGAACCTTTGAACCACAGAGCAGGTGCAGCCCCGAACAAGGTCTGCTCTTGGCCTGAGAACACCCACTGCCCAGCGCTTCTTTTGGGTACACACGTGTAGAGGAAGGTTGTTGAATTCTGCTGCGTGATAACTTCTCCGGGCCACGTAGTGTGAGGGCCAGTAGAGTGGCCCTCCATCTCATCCCAGCTTCATGTGCCGGGTGTATAAGGCAAACTCCCTTCTTGATTCCGTCCGTGGGCTACGTAAGCTCCAGAGAAAGATGGATGATTGGGACCCAGGGCTGGTATCTAGGTTCATGTTCTGTGCCTCAACTTCGCAGCTGTTCTCTCTAAGCAGGTCACAAAGGCTCTCTGGAAGAGTTTCCTTAGAGGCTCAGAAACAGGAAAGTAGCCGACAGGCCCACGGGGATGCCAGTTCTCGGCAGCAACAATGCTACCCGCGTCAGACACTTGGGTTCTCTTCGGTAAATGGAAGAACAACTCTGCTTGGAAGCTTCTGCCATCCAGTTTGAGAGTCACACTTGCACCGCAGCCTAGGATTCCAAGTGTTGCCATGCCGCCACAATTTCCAATTCTTAGGCCTATGACGGCAGAGTGTCTGGCAGTTCTCAAAGAGACCTTAGGAATGCAGGCGTTTTGGCTCCTTCCACCGAGAAAGCAGCTCCTCCAGATCCTCTGTCGTTAGGTATTTCATGTTAGAATATCTCGAGGCGCCTTCTTTCCTCCTCCACGAGGTAAGACACAAACGGACTTGCCCTAAAGGCAAGAAGCCTTCTGAGTCCGGCAGAGAGGCAGCCTCTCCCACTCAGCATCCCCCCACGACTGAGCCCCTGGTATGGGTCCGAGACACGGAGAAAGACAGCCGTAACCCCGAGCTTTTCCACAATCTAGTATAGGCCTCACCCTCAAGCTCACGTCAATTTCATAGAGAAAACACCAGGCCTCGGTGTGCTTTCCTGTGGCAAGGAAACTTTGCTTTCATTCCTTAGGTGGCACATTGGCTCAGGACGGCCCTAGCCGAAGGACTCACGGTGTGCAGCCCTATTTGTTGAGATCAGCCCCTCTGGCTCTTTCTCGGATGAAACCAAGTGGGCAAAGAGCCGTTCCTAAGCTGGGGTCCCTGGGAGCTTTCCCTAGTCTACACCAGAACAGCACTCTGAGGGAGAGGAGACGCGGAGGTTTGGTAGCAAAATCTCCTATTCTGAAGAGAAACATTTCGTTGTAGGCGGGTTCCATCAGCCTTGCCGTATTTTCTCAGCTGCCTAGGATGGAGGGCAGGCAGTCAGTTGGCAGACTCACCTGAGGCCCTGCTTCCCCGACTGTGATACAGAACCCCCGCCTGCTGCAGCCCAAAGGGACGGCTTATGGTAAGGGAAAAACCCCGTGTTGGAAATTTCCTGCCTAACCCTCGCACAAGCACAAGCATATGGGTCACTGGTCAAAGACTTTCCCCACAAGTTTACCATGTTTGCTCCCATCTAGCCTCCGAAGGCCGAGGTTACCTAGCTGGGGATCACACTTCAGGAAAGGTACTCATGCTGCTTGTGACTGCAAGTTGTTTCACCAGGCAGCCCAAATGGAGTACACCCACTTGCATTTTCCAGGGGCAGAGCAAAAGGTGTCAACTTACACGCCTCCAGCCTGGGAGGGGCAACATACACTTTCTGAATGGGAAAGAAGCCCATGCCTTCAGTTTGAAAGGCCACTATGCCTCTCTGCTTGGTAGCCCAGGGGTAGCGTCAGCTCTGAAATGCTTCCAAAGGAGCAGAGTCAGAGAACCTTTGAACCACAGAGCAGGTGCAGCCCCGAACAAGGTCTGCTCTTGGCCTGAGAACACCCACTGCCCAGCGCTTCGTTTGGGTACACACGTGTAGAGGAAGGTTGTTGAATTCTGCTGCGTGATAACTTCTCCGGGCCACGTAGCGTGAGGGCCAGTAGAGTGGCCCTCCATCTCATCCCGGCTTCATGTGCCGGGTGTATAAGGCAAACTCCCTGCTTGAATCCCTCCGTGGGCTACGTAACCTCCAGAGAGAGGTGGGTGATTGGGACCCAGGGCTGGTATCTAGGTTACTGCTCAGTGCCTCAACTTCGCAGCTGTTCTCTCTAAGCGGGTCCCAAAGGCTTTCTGGAAGAGTTTCCTTAGAGGGCCAGAAACAGGAAATTAGCCGACAGGCCCACGGGGATGCCAGTTCTCGGCAGCAACAACGCTACCAGCGTCAGACCCTTGGGTTCTCTTTGGTAAATGGAAGAACAACTCTGCTTGCAAGCTTCTGCCATCCAGTTTGAGAGTCGCACTTCCACCGCAGCCTAGGATTCCAAGTGTTGCCATGCCGCCACAATTTCCCATTCTTAGGCCTATGACGGCAGAGTATCTGGCAGTCCTCAAAGAGACCTTAGGGATGCAGGCGTTTTGGCTCCTTCCACCGAGAAAGCAGCTCCTCCAGCTCCTCTGTCGTTAGCTAGTTCATGTTAGAATATCTCTAGGCGCCCTCTTTCCTCCTCCACGAGGTAAGACACAAACGGACTTGCCCTAAAGGGAAGAAGCCTTCTGAGTCCGGCAGAGAGGCAGACTCTCCCACTCAGCATTCCCCGACGACTGAGCCCCTGGCAAGGGTCCGAGACACGGAGGAAGACAGCCGTAACCCCGAGCTTTTCCACAATGTAGTATAGGCCTCACCCTGAAGCTCACGTCAATTTCATAGAGAAAACACCAGGCCTCGGTGTGCTTTCCTGTGGCAAGGAAACTTTGCTTTCATTCTTTAGGTGGCACATTGGCTCAGGACGGCCCTACCCGAAGGACTCACGGTGTGCAACCCTATTTCTTGAGATCAGGCCCTCTGGCTCTTTCTCGGATGAAACCAAGTGGGCAAAGAGCCGTTCCTAAGCTGGGGTCCCTGGGAGCCTTCCCTAGTCTACACCAGAACAGCACTCTGAGGGAGAGGAGACGCGGAGGTTTGGTAGCCAAATCTCCTATTCTGCAGAGAAACATTTCATTGTAGGTGGTTTCCATCAGCCTTGCCATATTTTCTCAGCTGGCTAGGACGGAGGGCAGGCAGTCAGTTGGCAGGCTCACCTGAGGCCCTGCTTCCCAGACTGTGATACAGAACCCCCGCCTGCTGCAGCCCAAAGGGACGGCTTATGGTAAGGGGAAAACCCTGTGTTGGAAAGTTCCTGCCTAACCCTCGCACAAGCACAAGCATATGGGTCAGTGGTCCAAGACTTTCCCCACAAGTTTACCATGTTTGCTCCCATCTAGCCTCCGAAGGCCGAGGTTACCTAGCTGGGAATCACACTTCAGGAGAGGTACTCATGCTGCTTGGGACTGCAAGTTGTTTCACCAGGCAGCCCAAATCGAGTCCACCCACTTGCATTTTCCAGGGGCCGAGCCTGGGAGGGGCAACATACACTTTCTGAATGGGAAAGAAGCCCATGCCTTCAGTGTGAAAGGCCACTATGCCTCTTTGCTTTGGCAGCCCAGGGATAGCGTCGGCTCTGAAATGCTTCCAAAGGAGCAGAGTCAGAGAACCTTTGAACCACAGAGCAGGTGCAGCCCCGAACAAGGTCTGCTCTTGGCCTGAGAACACCCACTGCCCAGCGCTTCGTTTGGGTACACACGTGTAGAGGAAGGTTGTTGAATTCTGCTGCGTGATAACTTCTCCGGGCCACGTAGCGTGAGGGCCAGTAGAGTGGCCCTCCATCTCATCCCGGCTTCATGTGCCGGGTGTATAAGGCAAACTCCCTGCTTCAATCCCTCCGTGGGCTACGTAACCTCCAGAGAGAGGTGGGTGATTGGGACCCAGGGCTGGTATCTAGGTTACTGCTCAGTGCCTCAACTTCGCAGCTGTTCTCTCTAAGCGGGTCCCAAAGGCTTTCTGGAAGAGTTTCCTTAGAGGGCCAGAAACAGGAAATTAGCCGACAGGCCCACGGGGATGCCAGTTCTCGGCAGCAACAACGCTACCAGCGTCAGACCCTTGGGTTCTCTTTGGTAAATGGAAGAACAACTCTGCTTGCAAGCTTCTGCCATCCAGTTTGAGAGTCGCACTTCCACCGCAGCCTAGGATTCCAAGTGTTGCCATGCCGCCACAATTTCCCATTCTTAGGCCTATGACGGCAGAGTATCTGGCAGTCCTCAAAGAGACCTTAGGGATGCAGGCGTTTTGGCTCCTTCCACCGAGAAAGCAGCTCCTCCAGCTCCTCTGTCGTTAGCTAGTTCATGTTAGAATATCTCTAGGCGCCCTCTTTCCTCCTCCACGAGGTAAGACACAAACGGACTTGCCCTAAAGGGAAGAAGCCTTCTGAGTCCGGCAGAGAGGCAGCCTCTCCCACTCAGCATTCCCCGACGACTGAGCCCCTGGCAAGGGTCCGAGACACGGAGGAAGACAGCCGTAACCCCGAGCTTTTCCACAATGTAGTATAGGCCTCACCCTGAAGCTCACGTCAATTTCATAGAGAAAACACCAGGCCTCGGTGTGCTTTCCTGTGGCAAGGAAACTTTGCTTTCATTCTTTAGGTGGCACATTGGCTCAGGACGGCCCTACCCGAAGGACTCACGGTGTGCAACCCTATTTCTTGAGATCAGGCCCTCTGGCTCTTTCTCGGATGAAACCAAGTGGGCAAAGAGCCGTTCCTAAGCTGGGGTCCCTGGGAGCCTTCCCTAGTCTACACCAGAACAGCACTCTGAGGGAGAGGAGACGCGGAGGTTTGGTAGCCAAATCTCCTATTCTGCAGAGAAACATTTCATTGTAGGTGGTTTCCATCAGCCTTGCCATATTTTCTCAGCTGGCTAGGACGGAGGGCAGGCAGTCAGTTGGCAGGCTCACCTGAGGCCCTGCTTCCCAGACTGTGATACAGAACCCCCGCCTGCTGCAGCCCAAAGGGACGGCTTATGGTAAGGGGAAAACCCTGTGTTGGAAAGTTCCTGCCTAACCCTCGCACAAGCACAAGCATATGGGTCAGTGGTCCAAGACTTTCCCCACAAGTTTACCATGTTTGCTCCCATCTAGCCTCCGAAGGCCGAGGTTACCTAGCTGGGAATCACACTTCAGGAGAGGTACTCATGCTGCTTGGGACTGCAAGTTGTTTCACCAGGCAGCCCAAATCGAGTCCACCCACTTGCATTTTCCAGGGGCCGAGCCTGGGAGGGGCAACATACACTTTCTGAATGGGAAAGAAGCCCATGCCTTCAGTGTGAAAGGCCACTATGCCTCTTTGCTTTGGCAGCCCAGGGATAGCGTCGGCTCTGAAATGCTTCCAAAGGAGCAGAGTCAGAGAACCTTTGAACCACAGAGCAGGTGCAGCCCCGAACAAGGTCTGCTCTTGGCCTGAGAACACCCACTGCCCAGCGCTTCGTTTGGGTACACACGTGTAGAGGAAGGTTGTTGAATTCTGCTGCGTGATAACTTCTCCGGGCCACGTAGCGTGAGGGCCAGTAGAGTGGCCCTCCATCTCATCCCGGCTTCATGTGCCGGGTGTATAAGGCAAACTCCCTGCTTCAATCCCTCCGTGGGCTACGTAACCTCCAGAGAGAGGTGGGTGATTGGGACCCAGAGCTGGTATCTAGGTCACTGCTCTGTGCCTCAACTTCGCAGCTGTTCTCTCTAAGCGGGTCCCAAAGGCTTTCTGGAAGAGTTTCCTTAGAGGGCCAGAAACAGGAAATTAGCCGACAGGCCCACGGGGATGCCAGTTCTCGGCAGCAACAACGCTACCAGCGTCAGACCCTTGGGTTCTCTTTGGTAAATGGAAGAACAACTCTGCTTGCAAGCTTCTGCCATCCAGTTTGAGAGTCGCACTTCCACCGCAGCCTAGGATTCCAAGTGTTGCCATGCCGCCACAATTTCCCATTCTTAGGCCTATGACGGCAGAGTATCTGGCAGTCCTCAAAGAGACCTTAGGGATGCAGGCGTTTTGGCTCCTTCCACCGAGAAAGCAGCTCCTCCAGCTCCTCTGTCGTTAGCTAGTTCATGTTAGAATATCTCTAGGCGCCCTCTTTCCTCCTCCACGAGGTAAGACACAAACGGACTTGCCCTAAAGGGAAGAAGCCTTCTGAGTCCGGCAGAGAGGCAGCCTCTCCCACTCAGCATTCCCCGACGACTGAGCCCCTGGCAAGGGTCCGAGACACGGAGGAAGACAGCCGTAACCCCGAGCTTTTCCACAATGTAGTATAGGCCTCACCCTGAAGCTCACATCAATTTCATAGAGAAAACACCAGGCCTCGGTGTGCTTTCCTGTGGCAAGGAAACTTTGCTTTCATTCCTTAGGTGGCACATTGGCTCAGGACGGCCCTAGCCGAAGGACTCACGGTGTGCAGCCCTATTTGTTGAGATCAGCCCCTCTGGCTCTTTCTCGGATGAAACCAAGTGGGCAAAGAGCCGTTCCTAAGCTGGGGTCCCTGGGATCTTTCCCTAGTCTACACCAGAACAGCACTCTGAGGGAGAGGAGACGCGGAGGTTTGGTAGCAAAATCTCCTATTCTGAAGAGAAACATTTCGTTGTAGGTGGGTTCCATCAGCCTTGCCATATTTTCTCAGCTGGCTAGGACGGAGGGCAGGCAGTCAGTTGGCAGGCTCACCTGAGGCCCTGCTTCCCCGACTGTGATACAGAACCCCCGCCTGCTGCAGCCCGAAGGGACGGCTTATGGTAAGGGAAAAACCCTGTGTTGGAAAGTTCCTGCCTAACCCTCGCACAAGCACAAGCATATGGGTCAGTGGTCAAAGACTTTCCCCACAAGTTTACCATGTTTGCTCCCATCTAGCCTCCGAAGGCCGAGGTTACCTAGCTGGGGATCACACTTCAGGAAAGGTACTCATGCTGCTTGAGACTGCAAGTTGTTTCACCAGGCAGCCCAAATCGAGTACACCCACTTGGATTTTCCAGGGGCAGAGCAAAAGGTGTCAACTTACAGGCCTCCAGCCTGGGAGGGGAACATACACTTTCTGAATGGGAAAGAAGCTCATGCCTTCAGTGTGAAAGGCCACTATGCCTCTTTGCTTTGGCAGCCCAGGGGTAGCGTCGGCTCTGAAATGCTTCCAAAGGAGCAGAGTCAGAGAACCTTTGAACCACAGAGCAGGTGCAGCCCCGAAAAAGGTCTGCTCTTGGCGTGAGAACACCCACTGCCCAGCGCTTCTTTTGGGTACACACGTGCAGAGGAAGGTTGTTGAATTCTGCTGCGTGATAACTTCTCCGGGCCACGTAGTGTGAGGGCCAGTAGAGTGGCCCTCCATCTCATCCCAGCTTCATGTGCCGGGTGTATAAGGCAAACTCCCTTCTTGATTCCCTCCGTGGGCTACGTAAGCTCCAGAGAAAGATGGATGATTGGGACCCAGGGCTGGTATCTAGGTTCATGTTCTGTGCCTCAACTTCGCAGCTGTTCTCTCTAAGCGGGTCACAAAGGCTCTCTGGAAGAGTTTCCTTAGAGGCTCAGAAACAGGAAAGTAGCCGACAGGCCCACGGGGATGCCAGTTCTCGGCAGCAACAATGCTACCCGCGTCAGACACTTGGGTTCTCTTCGGTAAATGGAAGAACAACTCTGCTTGGAAGCTTCTGCCATCCAGTTTGAGAGTCACACTTCCACCGCAGCCTAGGATTCCAAGTGTTGCCATGCCGCCACAATTTCCAATTCTTAGGCCTATGACGGCAGTGTGTCTGGCAGTTCTCAAAGAGACCTTAGGAATGCAGGCGTTTTGGCTCCTTCCACCGAGAAAGCAGCTCCTCCAGATCCTCTGTCGTTAGGTATTTCATGTTGGAATATCTCGAGGCGCCTTCTTTCCTCCTCCACGAGGTAAGACACAAACGGACTTGCCCTAAAGGCAAGAAGCCTTCTGAGTCCGGCAGAGAGGCAGCCTCTCCCACTCAGCATCCCCCCACGCCTGAGCCCCTGGTATGGGTCCGAGACACGGAGAAAGACACCCGTAACCCCGAGCTTTTCCACAATCTAGTATAGGCCTCACCCTCAAGCTCACGTCAATTTCATAGAGAAAACACCAGGCCTCGGTGTGCTTTCCTGTGGCAAGGAAACTTTGCTTTCATTCCTTAGGTGGCACATTGGCTCAGGACGGCCCTAGCCGAAGGACTCACGGTGTGCAGCCCTATTTGTTGAGATCAGCCCCTCTGGCTCTTTCTCGGATGAAACCAAGTGGGCAAAGAGCCGTTCCTAAGCTGGGGTCCCTGGGAGCTTTCCCTAGTCTACACCAGAACAGCACTCTGAGGGAGAGGAGACGCGGAGGTTTGGTAGCAAAATCTCCTATTCTGAAGAGAAACATTTCGTTGTAGGCGGGTTCCATCAGCCTTGCCGTATTTTCTCAGCTGCCTAGGATGGAGGGCAGGCAGTCAGTTGGCAGGCTCACCTGAGGCCCTGCTTCCCAGACTGTGATTCAAAACCCCCGCCTGCTGCAGCCCAAAGGGACGGCTTATGGTAAGGGAAAAACCCTGTGTTGGAAAGTTCCTGCCTAACCCTCGCACAAGCACAAGCATATGGGTCAGTGGTCAAAGACTTTCCCCACAAGTTTACCATGTTTGCTCCCATCTAGCCTCCGAAGGCCGAGGTTACCTAGCTGGGGATCACACTTCAGGAAAGGTACTCATGCTGCATGTGACTGCAAGTTGTTTCACCAGGCAGCCCAAATCGAGTACACCCACTTGCATTTTCCAGGGGCAGAGCAAAAGGTGTAAACTTACACGCCTCCAGCCTGGGAGGGGCGACATACACTTTCTGAATGGGAAAGAAGCCCATGCCTTCAGTGTGAAAGGCCACTATGCCTCTTTGCTTTGGCAGCCCAGGGGTAGCGTCGGCTCTGAAATGCTTCCAAAGGAGCAGAGTCAGAGAACCTTTGAACCACAGAGCAGGTGCAGCCCCGAACAAGGTCTGCTCTTGGCCTGAGAACACCCACTGCGCAGCACTTCTTTTGGGTACACACGTGTAGAGGAAGGTTGTTGAATTCTGCTGCGTGATAACTTCTCCGGGTCACGTAGTGTGAGGGCCAGTAGAGTGGCCCTCCATCTCATCCCAGCTTCATGTGCCGGGTGTATAAGGCAAACTCCCTGCTTGATTCCCTCCGTGGGCCTCGTAAGCTCCAGAGAAAGATGGATGATTGGGACCCAGGGCTGGTATCTAGGTTCATGTTCTGTGCCTCAACTTCGCAGCTGTTCTCTCTAAGCGGGTCACAAAGGCTCTCTGGAAGAGTTTCCTTAGAGGCTCAGAAACAGGAAATTAGCCGACAGGCCCACGGGGATGCCAGTTCTCTGCAGCAACAACGCTACAAGCGTCAGACACTTGGGTTCTCTTCGGTAAATGGAAGAACAACTCTGCTTGGAAGCTTCTGCCATCCAGTTTGAGAGTCACACTTCCACCGCAGCCTAGGATTCCAAGTGTTGCCATGCCGCCACAATTTCCTTAGGCCTATGACGGCAGAGTGTCTGGCAGTTCTCAAAGAGACCTTAGGAATGCAGGCGTTTTGGCTCCTTCCACCGAGAAAGCAGCTCCTCCAGATCCTCTGTCGTTAGGTATTTCATGTTAGAATATCTCTAGGCGCCCTCTTTCCTCCTCCACGAGGTAAGACACAAACGGACTTGCCCTAAAGGGAAGAAGCCTTCTGAGTCCGGCAGAGAGGCAGCCTTTCCCACTCAGCATCCCCCACGACTGAGCCCCAGGTATGGGTCTGAGACACGGAGAAAGACAGCCGTAACCCCGAGCTTTTCCACAATCTAGTATAGGCCTCACCCTCAAGCTCACGTCAATTTCATAGAGAAAACACCAGGCCTCGGTGTGCTTTCCTGTGGCAAGGAAACTTTGCTTTCATTCCTTAGGTGGCACATTGGCTCAGGACGGCCCTAGCCGAAGGACTCACGGTGTGCAGCCCTATTTGTTGAGATCAGCCCCTCTGGCTCTTTCTCGGATGAAACCAAGTGGGCAAAGAGCCGTTCCTAAGCTGGGGTCCCTGGGAGCTTTCCCTAGTCTACAACAGAACAGCACTCTGAGGGAGAGGAGACGCGGAGGTTTGGTAGCAAAATCTCCTATTCTGAAGAGAAACATTTCGTTGTAGGCGGGTTCCATCAGCCTTGCCGTATTTTCTCAGCTGCCTAGGATGGAGGGCAGGCAGTCAGTTGGCAGGCTCACCTGAGGCCCTGCTTCCCAGACTGTGATTCAGAACCCCCGCCTGCTGCAGCCCAAAGGGACGGCTTATGGTAAGGGAAAAACCCTGTGTTGGAAAGTTCCTGCCTAACCCTCGCACAAGCACAAGCATATGGGTCAGTGGTCAAAGACTTTCCCCACAAGTTTACCATGTTTGCTCCCATCTAGCCTCCGAAGGCCGAGGTTACCTAGCTGGGGATCACACTTCAGGAAAGGTACTCATGCTGCATGTGACTGCAAGTTGTTTCACCAGGCAGCCCAAATCGAGTACACCCACTTGCATTTTCCAGGGGCAGAGCAAAAGGTGTAAACTTACACGCCTCCAGCCTGGGAGGGGCGACATACACTTTCTGAATGGGAAAGAAGCCCATGCCTTCAGTGTGAAAGGCCACTATGCCTCTTTGCTTTGGCAGCCCAGGGGTAGCGTCGGCTCTGAAATGCTTCCAAAGGAGCAGAGTCAGAGAACCTTTGAACCACAGAGCAGGTGCAGCCCCGAACAAGGTCTGCTCTTGGCCTGAGAACACCCACTGCGCAGCACTTCTTTTGGGTACACACGTGTAGAGGAAGGTTGTTGAATTCTGCTGCGTGATAACTTCTCCGGGTCACGTAGTGTGAGGGCCAGTAGAGTGGCCCTCCATCTCATCCCAGCTTCATGTGCCGGGTGTATAAGGCAAACTCCCTGCTTGATTCCCTCCGTGGGCCTCGTAAGCTCCAGAGAAAGATGGATGATTGGGACCCAGGGCTGGTATCTAGGTTCATGTTCTGTGCCTCAACTTCGCAGCTGTTCTCTCTAAGCGGGTCACAAAGGCTCTCTGGAAGAGTTTCCTTAGAGGCTCAGAAACAGGAAAGTAGCCGACAGGCCCACGGGGATGCCAGTTCTCTGCAGCAACAACGCTACAAGCGTCAGACACTTGGGTTCTCTTCGGTAAATGGAAGAACAACTCTGCTTGGAAGCTTCTGCCATCCAGTTTGAGAGTCACACTTCCACCGCAGCCTAGGATTCCAAGTGTTGCCATGCCGCCACAATTTCCTTAGGCCTATGACGGCAGAGTGTCTGGCAGTTCTCAAAGAGACCTTAGGAATGCAGGCGTTTTGGCTCCTTCCACCGAGAAAGCAGCTCCTCCAGATCCTCTGTCGTTAGGTATTTCATGTTAGAATATCTCTAGGCGCCCTCTTTCCTCCTCCACGAGGTAAGACACAAACGGACTTGCCCTAAAGGGAAGAAGCCTTCTGAGTCCGGCAGAGAGGCAGCCTTTCCCACTCAGCATCCCCCACGACTGAGCCCCAGGTATGGGTCTGAGACACGGAGAAAGACAGCCGTAACCCCGAGCTTTTCCACAATCTAGTATAGGCCTCACCCTCAAGCTCACGTCAATTTCATAGAGAAAACACCAGGCCTCGGTGTGCTTTCCTGTGGCAAGGAAACTTTGCTTTCATTCCTTAGGTGGCACATTGGCTCAGGACGGCCCTACCCGAAGGACTCACGGTGTGCAGCCCTATTTATTGAGATCAGCCCCTCTGGCTCTTTCTCGGATGAAACCAAGTGGGCAAAGAGCCGTTCCTAAGCTGGGGTCCCTGGGAGCCTTCCCTAGTCTACACCAGAACAGCACTCTGAGGGAGAGGAGACGCGGAGGCTTGGTAGCCAAATCTCCTATTCTGCAGAGAAACATTTTGTTGTAGGTGGGTTCCATCAGCCTTGCCATATTTTCTCAGCTGGCTAGGACGGAGGGCAGGCAGTCAGTTGGCAGGCTCACCTGAGGCCCTGCTTCCCAGACTGTGATACAGAACCCCCGCCTGCTGCAGCCCAGAGGGACGGCTTATGGTAAGGGGAAAACCCTGTGTTGGAAAGTTCCTGCCTAACCCTCGCACAAGCACAAGCATATGGGTCAGTGGTCCAAGACTTTCCCCACAAATTTACCATGTTTGCTCCCATCTAGCCTCCGAAGGCCGAGGTTACCTAGCTGGGAATCACACTTCAGGAGAGGTACTCATGCTGCTTGGGACTGCAAGTTGTTTCACCAGGCAGCCCAAATCGAGTCCACCCACTTGCATTTTCCAGGGGCCGAGCCTAGGAGGGGCAACATACACTTTCTGAATGGGAAAGAAGCCCATGCCTTCAGTGTGAAAGGCCACTATGCCTCTTTGCTTTGGGAGCCCAGGGATAGCGTCGGCTCTGAAATGCTTCCAAAGGAGCAGAGTCAGAGAACCTTTGAACCACAGAGCAGGTGCAGCCCCGAACAAGGTCTGCTCTTGGCCTGAGAACACCCACTGCCCAGCGCTTCGTTTGGGTACACACGTGTAGAGGAAGGTTGTTGAATTCTGCTGCGTGATAACTTCTCCGGGCCACGTAGCGTGAGGGCCAGTAGAGTGGCCCTCCATCTCATCCCGGCTTCATGTGCCGGGTGTATAAGGCAAACTCCCTGCTTCAATCCCTCCGTGGGCTACGTAACCTCCAGAGAGAGGTGGGTGATTGGGACCCAGAGCTGGTATCTAGGTCACTGCTCTGTGCCTCAACTTCGCAGCTGTTCTCTCTAAGCGGGTCCCAAAGGCTTTCTGGAAGAGTTTCCTTAGAGGGCCAGAAACAGGAAATTAGCCGACAGGCCCACGGGGATGCCAGTTCTCGGCAGCAACAACGCTACCAGCGTCAGACCCTTGGGTTCTCTTTGGTAAATGGAAGAACAACTCTGCTTGGAAGCTTCTGCCATCCAGTTTGAGAGTCGCACTTCCACCGCAGCCTAGGATTCCAAGTGTTGCCATGCCGCCACAATTTCCCATTCTTAGGCCTATGACGGCAGAGTATCTGGCAGTCCTCAAAGAGACCTTAGGGATGCAGGCGTTTTGGCTCCTTCCACCGAGAAAGCAGCTCCTCCAGCTCCTCTGTCGTTAGCTAGTTCATGTTAGAATATCTCTAGGCGCCCTCTTTCCTCCTCCACGAGGTAAGACACAAACGGACTTGCCCTAAAGGGAAGAAGCCTTCTGAGTCCGGCAGAGAGGCAGCCTCTCCCACTCAGCATTCCCCGACGACTGAGCCCCTGGCAAGGGTCCGAGACACGGAGGAAGACAGCCGTAACCCCGAGCTTTTCCACAATGTAGTATAGTCCTCACCCTGAAGCTCACGTCAATTTCATAGAGAAAACACCAGGCCTCGGTGTGCTTTCCTGTGGCAAGTAAACTTTGCTTTCATTCCTTAGGTGGCACATTGGCTCAGGACGGCCCTACCCGAAGGACTCACGGTGTGCAACCCTATTTGTTGAGATCAGCCCCTCTGGCTCTTTCTCGGATGAAACCAAGTGGGCAAAGAGCCGTTCCTAAGCTGGGGTCCCTGGGAGCCTTCCCTAGTCTACACCAGAACAGCACTCTGAGGGAGAGGAGACGCGGAGCCTTGGTAGCCAAATCTCCTATTCTGCAGAGAAACATTTCGTTGTAGGTGGGTTCCATCAGCCTTGCCATATTTTCTCAGCTGGCTAGGACGGAGGGCAGGCAGTCAGTTGGCAGGCTCACCTGAGGCCCTGCTTCCCAGACTGTGATACAGAACCCCCGCCTGCTGCAGCCCGAAGGGACGGCTTATGGTAAGGGAAAAACCCTGTGTTGGAAAGTTCCTGCCTAACCCTCGCACAAGCACAAGCATATGGGTCAGTGGTCAAAGACTTTCCCCACAAGTTTACCATGTTTGCTCCCATCTAGCCTCCGAAGGCCGAGGTTACCTAGCTGGGGATCACACTTCAGGAAAGGTACTCATGCTGCTTGAGACTGCAAGTTGTTTCACCAGGCAGCCCAAATCGAGTACACCCACTTGCATTTTCCAGGGGCAGAGCAAAAGGTGTCAACTTACAGGCCTCCAGCCTGGGAGGGGAACATACACTTTCTGAATGGGAAAGAAGCTCATGCCTTCAGTGTGAAAGGCCACTATGCCTCTTTGCTTTGGCAGCCCAGGGGTAGCGTCGGCTCTGAAATGCTTCCAAAGGAGCAGAGTCAGAGAACCTTTGAACCACAGAGCAGGTGCAGCCCCGAACAAGGTCTGCTCTTGGCGTGAGAACACCCACTGCCCAGCGCTTCTTTTGGGTACACACGTGTAGAGGAAGGTTGTTGAATTCTGCTGCGTGATAACTTCTCCGGGCCACGTAGTGTGAGGGCCAGTAGAGTGGCCCTCCATCTCATCCCAGCTTCATGTGCCGGGTGTATAAGGCAAACTCCCTTCTTGATTCCCTCCGTGGGCTACGTAAGCTCCAGAGAAAGATGGATGATTGGGACCCAGGGCTGGTATCTAGGTTTATGTTCTGTGCCTCAACTTCGCAGCTGTTCTCTCTAAGCAGGTCACAAAGGCTCTCTGGAAGAGTTTCCTTAGAGGCTCAGAAACAGGAAAGTAGCCGACAGGCCCACGGGGATGCCAGTTCTCGGCAGCAACAATGCTACCCGCGTCAGACACTTGGGTTCTCTTCGGTAAATGGAAGAACAACTCTGCTTGGAAGCTTCTGCCATCCAGTTTGAGAGTCACACTTCCAACGCAGCCTAGGATTCCAAGTGTTGCCATGCCGCCACAATTTCCAATTCTTAGGCCTATGACGGCAGAGTGTCTGGCAGTTCTCAAGGAGACCTTAGGAATGCAGGCGTTTTGGCTCCTTCCACCGAGAAAGCAGCTCCTCCAGATCCTCTGTCGTTAGGTATTTCATGTTAGAATATCTCGAGGCGCCTTCTTTCCTCCTCCACGAGGTAAGACACAAACGGACTTGCCCTAAAGGGAAGAAGCCTTCTGAGTCCGGCAGAGAGGCAGCCTTTCCCACTCAGCATCCCCCACGACTGAGCCCCAGGTATGGGTCTGAGACACGGAGAAAGACAGCCGTAACCCCGAGATTTTCCACAATCTAGTATAGGCCTCACCCTGAAGCTCACGTCAATTTCATAGAGAAAACACCAGGCCTCGGTGTGCTTTCCTGTGGCAAGGAAACTTTGCTTTCATTCCTTAGGTGGCACATTGGCTCAGGACGGCCCTACCCGACGGACTCACGGTGTGCAGCCCTATTTATTGAGATCAGCCCCTCTGGCTCTTTCTCGGATGAAACCAAGTGGGCAAAGAGCCGTTCCTAAGCTGGGGTCCCTGGGAGCCTTCCCTAGTCTACACCAGAACAGCACTCTGAGGGAGAGGAGACGCGGAGGCTTGGTAGCCAAATCTCCTATTCTGCAGAGAAACATTTCGTTGTAGGTGGGTTCCATCAGCCTTGCCATATTTTTTCAGCTGGCTAGGACGGAGGGCAGGCAGTCAGTTGGCAGGCTCACCTGAGGCCCTGCTTCCCAGACTGTGATACAGAACCCCCGCCTGCTGCAGCCAAAGGGACGGCTTATGGTAAGGGGAAAACCCTGTGTTGGAAAGTTCCTGCCTAACCCTCGCACAAGCACAAGCATATGGGTCAGTGGTCCAAGACTTTCCCCACAAGTTTACCATGTTTGCTCCCATCTAGCCTCCGAAGGCCGATATTACCTAGCTGGGAATCACACTTCAGGAGAGGTACTCATGCTGCTTGGGACTGCAAGTTGTTTCACCAGGCAGCCCAAATCGAGTCCACCCACTTGCATTTTCCAGGGGCCGAGCCTGGGAGGGGCAACATACACTTTCTGAATGGGAAAGAAGCCCATGCCTTCAGTGTGAAAGGCCACTATGCCTCTTTGCTTTGGCAGCCCAGGGATAGCGTCGGCTCTGAAATGCTTCCAAAGGAGCAGAGTCAGAGAACCTTTGAAACACAGAGCAGGTGCAGCCCCGAACAAGGTCTACTCTTGGCCTGAGAACACCCACTGCCCAGCGCTTCCTTTGGGTACACACGTGTAGAGGAAGGTTGTTGAATTCTGCTGCGTGATAACTTCTCCGGGCCACGTAGCGTGAGGGCCAGTAGAGTGGCCCTCCATCTCATCCCGGCTTCATGTGCCGGGTGTATAAGGCAAACTCCCTGCTTCAATCCCTCCGTGGGCTACGTAACCTCCAGAGAGAGGTGGGTGATTGGGACCCAGAGCTGGTATCTAGGTCACTGCTCTGTGCCTCAACTTCGCAGCTGTTCTCTCTAAGCGGGTCCCAAAGGCTTTCTGGAAGAGTTTCCTTAGAGGGCCAGAAACAGGAAATTAGCCGACAGGCCCACGGGGATGCCAGTTCTCGGCAGCAACAACGCTACCAGCGTCAGACCCTTGGGTTCTCTTTGGTAAATGGAAGAACAACTCTGCTTGCAAGCTTCTGCCATCCAGTTTGAGAGTCGCACTTCCACCGCAGCCTAGGATTCCAAGTGTTGCCATGCCGCCACAATTTCCCATTCTTAGGCCTATGACGGCAGAGTATCTGGCAGTCCTCAAAGAGACCTTAGGGATGCAGGCGTTTTGGCTCCTTCCACCGAGAAAGCAGCTCCTCCAGCTCCTCTGTCGTTAGCTAGTTCATGTTAGAATATCTCTAGGCGCCCTCTTTCCTCCTCCACGAGGTAAGACACAAACGGACTTGCCCTAAAGGGAAGAAGCCTTCTGAGTCCGGCAGAGAGGCAGCCTCTCCCACTCAGCATTCCCCGACGACTGAGCCCCTGGCAAGGGTCCGAGACACGGAGGAAGACAGCCGTAACCCCGAGCTTTTCCACAATGTAGTATAGGCCTCACCCTGAAGCTCACGTCAATTTCATAGAGAAAACACCAGGCCTCGGTGTGCTTTCCTGTGGCAAGGAAACTTTGCTTTCATTCCTTAGGTGGCACATTGGCTCAGGACGGCCCTAGCCGAAGGACTCACGGTGTGCAACCCTATTTGTTGAGATCAGCCCCTCTGGCTCTTTCTCGGATGAAACGAAGTGGGCAAAGAGCCGTTCCTAAGCTGGGGTCCCTGGGAGCCTTCCCTAGTCTACACCAGAACAGCACTCTGAGGGAGAGGAGACGCGGAGGCTTGGTAGCCAAATCTCCTATTCTGCAGAGAAACATTTCGTTGTAGGTGGGTTCCATCAGCCTTGCCATATGTTCTCAGCTGGCTAGGACGGAGGGCAGGCAGTCAGTTGGCAGGCTCACCTGAGGCCCTGCTTCCCAGACTGTGATACAGAACCCCCGCCTGCTGCAGCCCGAAGGGACGGCTTATGGTAAGGGAAAAACCCTGTGTTGGAAAGTTCCTGCCTAACCCTCGCACAAGCACAAGCATATGGGTCAGTGGTCAAAGACTTTCCCCACAAGTTTACCATGTTTGCTCCCATCTAGCCTCCGAAGGCCGAGGTTACCTAGCTGGGGATCACACTTCAGGAAAGGTACTCATGCTGCTTGAGACTGCAAGTTGTTTCACCAGGCAGCCCAAATCGAGTACACCCACTTGCATTTTCCAGGGGCAGAGCAAAAGGTGTCAACTTACAGGCCTCCAGCCTGGGAGGGGAACATACACTTTCTGAATGGGAAAGAAGCTCATGCCTTCAGTGTGAAAGGCCACTATGCCTCTTTGCTTTGGCAGCCCAGGGGTAGCGTCGGCTCTGAAATGCTTCCAAAGGAGCAGAGTCAGAGAACCTTTGAACCACAGATCAGGTGCAGCCCCGAACAAGGTCTGCTCTTGGCGTGAGAACACCCACTGCCCAGCGCTTCTTTTGGGTACACACGTGTAGAGGAAGGTTGTTGAATTCTGCTGCGTGATAACTTCTCCGGGCCACGTAGTGTGAGGGCCAGTAGAGTGGCCCTCCATCTCATCCCAGCTTCATGTGCCGGGTGTATAAGGCAAACTCCCTTCTTGATTCCCTCCGTGGGCTACGTAAGCTCCAGAGAAAGATGGATGATTGGGACCCAGGGCTGGTATCTAGGTTTATGTTCTGTGCCTCAACTTCGCAGCTGTTCTCTCTAAGCAGGTCACAAAGGCTCTCTGGAAGAGTTTCCTTAGAGGCTCAGAAACAGGAAAGTAGCCGACAGGCCCACGGGGATGCCAGTTCTCGGCAGCAACAATGCTACCCGCGTCAGACACTTGGGTTCTCTTCGGTAAATGGAAGAACAACTCTGCTTGGAAGCTTCTGCCATCCAGTTTGAGAGTCACACTTCCACCGCAGCCTAGGATTCCAAGTGTTGCCATGCCGCCACAATTTCCAATTCTTAGGCCTATGACGGCAGAGTGTCTGGCAGTTCTCAAAGAGACCTTAGGAATGCAGGCGTTTTGGCTCCTTCCACCGAGAAAGCAGCTCCTCCAGATCCTCTGTCGTTAGGTATTTCATGTTAGAATATCTCGAGGCGCCTTCTTTCCTCCTCCACGAGGTAAGACACAAACGGACTTGCCCTAAAGGGAAGAAGCCTTCTGAGTCCGGCAGAGAGGCAGCCTTTCCCACTCAGCATCCCCCACGACTGAGCCCCAGGTATGGGTCTGAGACACGGAGAAAGACAGCCGTAACCCCGAGCTTTTCCACAATGTAGTATAGGCCTCACCCTGAAGCTCACGTCAATTTCATAGAGAAAACACCAGGCCTCGGTGTGCTTTCCTGTGGCAAGGAAACTTTGCTTTCATTCCTTAGGTGGCACATTGGCTCAGGACGGCCCTACCCGAAGGACTCACGGTGTGCAGCCCTATTTATTGAGATCAGCCCCTCTGGCTCTTTCTCGGATGAAACCAAGTGGGCAAAGAGCCGTTCCTAAGCTGGGGTCCCTGGGAGCCTTCCCTAGTCTACACCAGAACAGCACTCTGAGGGAGAGGAGACGCGGAGGCTTGGTAGCCAAATCTCCTATTCTGCAGAGAAACATTTCGTTGTAGGTGGGTTCCATCAGCCTTGCCATATTTTCTCAGCTGGCTAGGACGGAGGGCAGGCAGTCAGTTGGCAGGCTCACCTGAGGCCCTGCTTCCCAGACTGTGATACAGAACCCCCGCCTGCTGCAGCCAAAGGGACGGCTTATGGTAAGGGGAAAACCCTGTGTTGGAAAGTTCCTGCCTAACCCTCGCACAAGCACAAGCATATGGGTCAGTGGTCCAAGACTTTCCCCACAAGTTTACCATGTTTGCTCCCATCTAGCCTCCGAAGGCCGAGGTTACCTAGCTGGGGATCACACTTCAGGAAAGGTACTCATGCTGCTTGAGACTGCAAGTTGTTTCACCAGGCAGCCCAAATCGAGTACACCCACTTGCATTTTCCAGGGGCAGAGCAAAAGGTGTCAACTTACAGGCCTCCAGCCTGGGAGGGGAACATACACTTTCTGAATGGGAAAGAAGCTCATGCCTTCAGTGTGAAAGGCCACTATGCCTCTTTGCTTTGGCAGCCCAGGGGTAGCGTCGGCTCTGAAATGCTTCCAAAGGAGCAGAGTCAGAGAACCTTTGAACCACAGAGCAGGTGCAGCCCCGAACAAGGTCTGCTCTTGGCGTGAGAACACTCACTGCCCAGCGCTTCTTTTGGGTACACACGTGTAGAGGAAGGTTGTTGAATTCTGCTGCGTGATAACTTCTCCGGGCCACGTAGTGTGAGGGCCAGTAGAGTGGCCCTCCATCTCATCCCAGCTTCATGTGCCGGGTGTATAAGGCAAACTCCCTTCTTGATTCCCTCCGTGGGCTACGTAAGCTCCAGAGAAAGATGGATGATTGGGACCCAGGGCTGGTATCTAGGTTTATGTTCTGTGCCTCAACTTCGCAGCTGTTCTCTCTAAGCAGGTCACAAAGGCTCTCTGGAAGAGTTTCCTTAGAGGCTCAGAAACAGGAAATTAGCCGACAGGCCCACGGGGATGCCAGTTCTCGGCAGCAACAATGCTACCCGCGTCAGACACTTGGGTTCTCTTCGGTAAATGGAAGAACAACTCTGCTTGGAAGCTTCTGCCATCCAGTTTGAGAGTCACACTTCCAACGCAGCCTAGGATTCCAAGTGTTGCCATGCCGCCACAATTTCCAATTCTTAGGCCTATGACGGCAGAGTGTCTGGCAGTTCTCAAGGAGACCTTAGGAATGCAGGCGTTTTGGCTCCTTCCACCGAGAAAGCAGCTCCTCCAGATCCTCTGTCGTTAGGTATTTCATGTTAGAATATCTCGAGGCGCCTTCTTTCCTCCTCCACGAGGTAAGACACAAACGGACTTGCCCTAAAGGGAAGAAGCCTTCTGAGTCCGGCAGAGAGGCAGCCTTTCCCACTCAGCATCCCCCACGACTGAGCCCCAGGTATGGGTCTGAGACACGGAGAAAGACAGCCGTAACCCCGAGATTTTCCACAATCTAGTATAGGCCTCACCCTGAAGCTCACGTCAATTTCATAGAGAAAACACCAGGCCTCGGTGTGCTTTCCTGTGGCAAGGAAACTTTGCTTTCATTCCTTAGGTGGCACATTGGCTCAGGACGGCCCTACCCGACGGACTCACGGTGTGCAGCCCTATTTATTGAGATCAGCCCCTCTGGCTCTTTCTCGGATGAAACCAAGTGGGCAAAGAGCCGTTCCTAAGCTGGGGTCCCTGGGAGCCTTCCCTAGTCTACACCAGAACAGCACTCTGAGGGAGAGGAGACGCGGAGGCTTGGTAGCCAAATCTCCTATTCTGCAGAGAAACATTTCGTTGTAGGTGGGTTCCATCAGCCTTGCCATATTTTCTCAGCTGGCTAGGACGGAGGGCAGGCAGTCAGTTGGCAGGCTCACCTGAGGCCCTGCTTCCCAGACTGTGATACAGAACCCCCGCCTGCTGCAGCCAAAGGGACGGCTTATGGTAAGGGGAAAACCCTGTGTTGGAAAGTTCCTGCCTAACCCTCGCAAAAGCACAAGCATATGGGTCAGTGGTCCAAGACTTTCCCCACAAGTTTACCATGTTTGCTCCCATCTAGCCTCCGAAGGCCGATATTACCTAGCTGGGAATCACACTTCAGGAGAGGTACTCATGCTGCTTGGGACTGCAAGTTGTTTCACCAGGCAGCCCAAATCGAGTCCACCCACTTGCATTTTCCAGGGGCCGAGCCTGGGAGGGGCAACATACACTTTCTGAATGGGAAAGAAGCCCATGCCTTCAGTGTGAAAGGCCACTATGCCTCTTTGCTTTGGCAGCCCAGGGATAGCGTCGGCTCTGAAATGCTTCCAAAGGAGCAGAGTCAGAGAACCTTTGAAACACAGAGCAGGTGCAGCCCCGAACAAGGTCTGCTCTTGGCCTGAGAACACCCACTGCCCAGCGCTTCGTTTGGGTACACACGTGTAGAGGAAGGTTGTTGAATTCTGCTGCGTGATAACTTCTCCGGGCCACGTAGCGTGAGGGCCAGTAGAGTGTCCCTCCATCTCATCCCGGCTTCATGTGCCGGGTGTATAAGGCAAACTCCCTGCTTCAATCCCTCCGTGGGCTACGTAACCTCCAGAGAGAGGTGGGTGATTGGGACCCAGGGCTGGTATCTAGGTCACTGCTCTGTGCCTCAACTTCGCAGCTGTTCTCTCTAAGCGGGTCCCAAAGGCTTTCTGGAAGAGTTTCCTTAGAGGGCCAGAAACAGGAAATTAGCCGACAGGCCCACGGGGATGCCAGTTCTCGGCAGCAACAACGCTACCAGCGTCAGACCCTTGGGTTCTCTTTGGTAAATGGAAGAACAACTCTGCTTGGAAGCTTCTGCCATCCAGTTTGAGAGTCGCACTTCCACCGCAGCCTAGGATTCCAAGTGTTGCCATGCCGCCACAATTTCCCATTCTTAGGCCTATGACGGCAGAGTATCTGGCAGTCCTCAAAGAGACCTTAGGGATGCAGGCGTTTTGGCTCCTTCCACCGAGAAAGCAGCTCCTCCAGCTCCTCTGTCGTTAGCTAGTTCATGTTAGAATATCTCTAGGCGCCCTCTTTCCTCCTCCACGAGGTAAGACACAAACGGACTTGCCCTAAAGGGAAGAAGCCTTCTGAGTCCGGCAGAGAGGCAGCCTCTCCCACTCAGCATTCCCCGACGACTGAGCCCCTGGCAAGGGTCCGAGACACGGAGGAAGACAGCCGTAACCCCGAGCTTTTCCACAATGTAGTATAGGCCTCACCCTGAAGCTCACGTCAATTTCATAGAGAAAACACCAGGCCTCGGTGTGCTTTCCTGTGGCAAGGAAACTTTGCTTTCATTCCTTAGGTGGCACATTGGCTCAGGACGGCCCTACCCGAAGGACTCACGGTGTGCAACCCTATTTGTTGAGATCAGCCCCTCTGGCTCTTTCTCGGATGAAACCAAGTGGGCAAAGAGCCGTTCCTAAGCTGGGGTCCCTGGGAGCCTTCCCTAGTCTACACCAGAACAGCACTCTGAGGGAGAGGAGACGCGGAGGCTTGGTAGCCAAATCTCCTATTCTGCAGAGAAACATTTCGTTGTAGGTGGGTTCCATCAGCCTTGCCATATGTTCTCAGCTGGCTAGGACGGAGGGCAGGCAGTCAGTTGGCAGGCTCACCTGAGGCCCTGCTTCCCAGACTGTGATACAGAACCCCCGCCTGCTGCAGCCCGAAGGGACGGCTTATGGTAAGGGAAAAACCCTGTGTTGGAAAGTTCCTGCCTAACCCTCGCACAAGCACAAGCATATGGGTCAGTGGTCAAAGACTTTCCCCACAAGTTTACCATGTTTGCTCCCATCTAGCCTCCGAAGGCCGAGGTTACCTAGCTGGGGATCACACTTCAGGAAAGGTACTCATGCTGCTTGAGACTGCAAGTTGTTTCACCAGGCAGCCCAAATCGAGTACACCCACTTGCATTTTCCAGGGGCAGAGCAAAAGGTGTCAACTTACAGGCCTCCAGCCTGGGAGGGGAACATACACTTTCTGAATGGGAAAGAAGCTCATGCCTTCAGTGTGAAAGGCCACTATGCCTCTTTGCTTTGGCAGCCCAGGGGTAGCGTCGGCTCTGAAATGCTTCCAAAGGAGCAGAGTCAGAGAACCTTTGAACCACAGAGCAGGTGCAGCCCCGAACAAGGTCTGCTCTTGGCGTGAGAACACCCACTGCCCAGCGCTTCTTTTGGGTACACACGTGTAGAGGAAGGTTGTTGAATTCTGCTGCGTGATAACTTCTCCGGGCCACGTAGTGTGAGGGCCAGTAGAGTGGCCCTCCATCTCATCCCAGCTTCATGTGCCGGGTGTATAAGGCAAACTCCCTTCTTGATTCCCTCCGTGGGCTACGTAAGCTCCAGAGAAAGATGGATGATTGGGACCCAGGGCTGGTATCTAGGTTTATGTTCTGTGCCTCAACTTCGCAGCTGTTCTCTCTAAGCAGGTCACAAAGGCTCTCTGGAAGAGTTTCCTTAGAGGCTCAGAAACAGGAAAGTAGCCGACAGGCCCACGGGGATGCCAGTTCTCGGCAGCAACAATGCTACCCGCGTCAGACACTTGGGTTCTCTTCGGTAAATGGAAGAACAACTCTGCTTGGAAGCTTCTGCCATTCAGTTTGAGAGTCACACTTCCACCGCAGCCTAGGATTCCAAGTGTTGCCATGCCGCCACAATTTCCAATTCTTAGGCCTATGACGGCAGAGTGTCTGGCAGTTCTCAAAGAGACCTTAGGAATGCAGGCGTTTTGGCTCCTTCCACCGAGAAAGCAGCTCCTCCAGATCCTCTGTCGTTAGGTATTTCATGTTAGAATATCTCGAGGCGCCTTCTTTCCTCCTCCACGAGGTAAGACACAAACGGACTTGCCCTAAAGGGAAGAAGCCTTCTGAGTCCGGCAGAGAGGCAGCCTTTCCCACTCAGCATCCCCCACGACTGAGCCCCAGGTATGGGTCTGAGACACGGAGAAAGACAGCCGTAACCCCGAGCTTTTCCACAATGTAGTATAGGCCTCACCCTGAAGCTCACGTCAATTTCATAGAGAAAACACCAGGCCTCGGTGTGCTTTCCTGTGGCAAGGAAACTTTGCTTTCATTCCTTAGGTGGCACATTGGCTCAGGACGGCCCTACCCGAAGGACTCACGGTGTGCAGCCCTATTTATTGAGATCAGCCCCTCTGGCTCTTTCTCGGATGAAACCAAGTGGGCAAAGAGCCGTTCCTAAGCTGGGGTCCCTGGGAGCCTTCCCTAGTCTACACCAGAACAGCACTCTGAGGGAGAGGAGACGCGGAGGCTTGGTAGCCAAATCTCCTATTCTGCAGAGAAACATTTCGTTGTAGGTGGGTTCCATCAGCCTTGCCATATTTTCTCAGCTGGCTAGGACGGAGGGCAGGCAGTCAGTTGGCAGGCTCACCTGAGGCCCTGCTTCCCAGACTGTGATACAGAACCCCCGCCTGCTGCAGCCAAAGGGACGGCTTATGGTAAGGGGAAAACCCTGTGTTGGAAAGTTCCTGCCTAACCCTCGCACAAGCACAAGCATATGGGTCAGTGGTCCAAGACTTTCCCCACAAGTTTACCATGTTTGCTCCCATCTAGCCTCCGAAGGCCGAGGTTACCTAGCTGGGAATCACACTTCAGGAGAGGTACTCATGCTGCTTGGGACTGCAAGTTGTTTCACCAGGCAGCCCAAATCGAGTCCACCCACTTGCATTTTCCAGGGGCCGAGCCTGGGAGGGGCAACATACACTTTCTGAATGGGAAAGAAGCCCATGCCTTCAGTGTGAAAGGCCACTATGCCTCTTTGCTTTGGCAGCCCAGGGATAGCGTCGGCTCTGAAATGCTTCCAAAGGAGCAGAGTCAGAGAACCTTTGAACCACAGAGCAGGTGCAGCCCCGAACAAGGTCTGCTCTTGGCCTGAGAACACCCACTGCCCAGCGCTTCGTTTGGGTACACACGTGTAGAGGAAGGTTGTTGAATTCTGCTGCGTGATAACTTCTCCGGGCCACGTAGCGTGAGGGCCAGTAGAGTGGCCCTCCATCTCATCCCGGCTTCATGTGCCGGGTGTATAAGGCAAACTCCCTGCTTCAATCCCTCCGTGGGCTACGTAACCTCCAGAGAGAGGTGGGTGATTGGGACCCAGAGCTGGTATCTAGGTCACTGCTCTGTGCCTCAACTTCGCAGCTGTTCTCTCTAAGCGGGTCCCAAAGGCTTTCTGGAAGAGTTTCCTTAGAGGGCCAGAAACAGGAAATTAGCCGACAGGCCCACGGGGATGCCAGTTCTCGGCAGCAACAACGCTACCAGCGTCAGACCCTTGGGTTCTCTTTGGTAAATGGAAGAACAACTCTGCTTGGAAGCTTCTGCCATCCAGTTTGAGAGTCGCACTTCCACCGCAGCCTAGGATTCCAAGTGTTGCCATGCCGCCACAATTTCCCATTCTTAGGCCTATGACGGCAGAGTATCTGGCAGTCCTCAAAGAGACCTTAGGGATGCAGGCGTTTTGGCTCCTTCCACCGAGAAAGCAGCTCCTCCAGCTCCTCTGTCGTTAGCTAGTTCATGTTAGAATATCTCTAGGCGCCCTCTTTCCTCCTCCACGAGGTAAGACACAAACGGACTTGCCCTAAAGGGAAGAAGCCTTCTGAGTCCGGCAGAGAGGCAGCCTCTCCCACTCAGCATTCCCCGACGACTGAGCCCCTGGCAAGGGTCCGAGACACGGAGGAAGACAGCCGTAACCCCGAGCTTTTCCACAATGTAGTATAGGCCTCACCCTGAAGCTCACGTCAATTTCATAGAGAAAACACCAGGCCTCGGTGTGCTTTCCTGTGGCAAGGAAACTTTGCTTTCATTCCTTAGGTGGCACATTGGCTCAGGACGGCCCTACCCGAAGGACTCACGGTGTGCAACCCTATTTGTTGAGATCAGCCCCTCTGGCTCTTTCTCGGATGAAACCAAGTGGGCAAAGAGCCGTTCCTAAGCTGGGGTCCCTGGGAGCCTTCCCTAGTCTACACCAGAACAGCACTCTGAGGGAGAGGAGACGCGGAGGCTTGGTAGCCAAATCTCCTATTCTGCAGAGAAACATTTCGTTGTAGGTGGGTTCCATCAGCCTTGCCATATGTTCTCAGCTGGCTAGGACGGAGGGCAGGCAGTCAGTTGGCAGGCTCACCTGAGGCCCTGCTTCCCAGACTGTGATACAGAACCCCCGCCTGCTGCAGCCCGAAGGGACGGCTTATGGTAAGGGAAAAACCCTGTGTTGGAAAGTTCCTGCCTAACCCTCGCACAAGCACAAGCATATGGGTCAGTGGTCAAAGACTTTCCCCACAAGTTTACCATGTTTGCTCCCATCTAGCCTCCGAAGGCCGAGGTTACCTAGCTGGGGATCACACTTCAGGAAAGGTACTCATGCTGCTTGAGACTGCAAGTTCTTTCACCAGGCAGCCCAAATCGAGTACACCCACTTGCATTTTCCTGGGGCAGAGCAAAAGGTGTCAACTTACAGGCCTCCAGCCTGGGAGGGGAACATACACTTTCTGAATGGGAAAGAAGCTCATGCCTTCAGTGTGAAAGGCCACTATGCCTCTTTGCTTTGGCAGCCCAGGGGTAGCGTCGGCTCTGAAATGCTTCCAAAGGAGCAGAGTCAGAGAACCTTTGAACCACAGAGCAGGTGCAGCCCCGAACAAGGTCTGCTCTTGGCGTGAGAACACCCACTGCCCAGCGCTTCTTTTGGGTACACACGTGTAGAGGAAGGTTGTTGAATTCTGCTGCGTGATAACTTCTCCGGGCCACGTAGTGTGAGGGCCAGTAGAGTGGCCCTCCATCTCATCCCAGCTTCATGTGCCGGGTGTATAAGGCAAACTCCCTTCTTGATTCCCTCCGTGGGCTACGTAAGCTCCAGAGAAAGATGGATGATTGGGACCCAGGGCTGGTATCTAGGTTTATGTTCTGTGCCTCAACTTCGCAGCTGTTCTCTCTAAGCAGGTCACAAAGGCTCTCTGGAAGAGTTTCCTTAGAGGCTCAGAAACAGGAAAGTAGCCGACAGGCCCACGGGGATGCCAGTTCTCGGCAGCAACAATGCTACCCGCGTCAGACACTTGGGTTCTCTTCGGTAAATGGAAGAACAACTCTGCTTGGAAGCTTCTGCCATCCAGTTTGAGAGTCACACTTCCACCGCAGCCTAGGATTCCAAGTGTTGCCATGCCGCCACAATTTCCAATTCTTAGGCCTATGACGGCAGAGTGTCTGGCAGTTCTCAAAGAGACCTTAGGAATGCAGGCGTTTTGGCTCCTTCCACCGAGAAAGCAGCTCCTCCAGATCCTCTGTCGTTAGGTATTTCATGTTAGAATATCTCGAGGCGCCTTCTTTCCTCCTCCACGAGGTAAGACACAAACGGACTTGCCCTAAAGGCAAGAAGCCTTCTGAGTCCGGCAGAGAGGCAGCCTCTCCCACTCAGCATCCCCCCACGACTGAGCCCCTGGTATGGGTCCGAGACACGGAGAAAGACAGCCGTAACCCCGAGCTTTTCCACAATCTAGTATAGGCCTCACCCTCAAGCTCACGTCAATTTCATAGAGAAAACACCAGGCCTCGGTGTGCTTTCCTGTGGCAAGGAAACTTTGCTTTCATTCCTTAGGTGGCACATTGGCTCAGGACGGCCCTAGCCGAAGGACTCACGGTGTGCAGCCCTATTTGTTGAGATCAGCCCCTCTGGCTCTTTCTCGGATGAAACCAAGTGGGCAAAGAGCCGTTCCTAAGCTGGGGTCCCTGGGAGCTTTCCCTAGTCTACACCAGAACAGCACTCTGAGGGAGAGGAGACGCGGAGGTTTGGTAGCAAAATCTCCTATTCTGAAGAGAAACATTTCGTTGTAGGCGGGTTCCATCAGCCTTGCCGTATTTTCTCAGCTGCCTAGGATGGAGGGCAGGCAGTCATTTGGCAGACTCACCTGAGGCCCTGCTTCCCCGACTGTGATACAGAACCCCCGCCTGCTGCAGCCCAAAGGGACGGCTTATGGTAAGGGGAAAACCCTGTGTTGGAAAGTTCCTGCCTAACCCTCGCACAAGCACAAGCATATGGGTCAGTGGTCCAAGACTTTCCCCACAAATTTACCATGTTTGCTCCCATCTAGCCTCCGAAGGCCGAGGTTACCTAGCTGGGAATCACACTTCAGGAGAGGTACTCATGCTGCTTGGGACTGCAAGTTGTTTCACCAGGCAGCCCAAATCGAGTCCACCCACTTGCATTTTCCAGGGGCCGAGCCTAGGAGGGGCAACATACACTTTCTGAATGGGAAAGAAGCCCATGCCTTCAGTGTGAAAGGCCACTATGCCTCTTTGCTTTGGGAGCCCAGGGATAGCGTCGGCTCTGAAATGCTTCCAAAGGAGCAGAGTCAGAGAACCTTTGAACCACAGAGCAGGTGCAGCCCCGAACAAGGTCTGCTCTTGGCCTGAGAACACCCACTGCCCAGCGCTTCGTTTGGGTACACACGTGTAGAGGAAGGTTGTTGAATTCTGCTGCGTGATAACTTCTCCGGGCCACGTAGCGTGAGGGCCAGTAGAGTGGCCCTCCATCTCATCCCGGCTTCATGTGCCGGGTGTATAAGGCAAACTCCCTGCTTCAATCCCTCCGTGGGCTACGTAACCTCCAGAGAGAGGTGGGTGATTGGGACCCAGAGCTGGTATCTAGGTCACTGCTCTGTGCCTCAACTTCGCAGCTGTTCTCTCTAAGCGGGTCCCAAAGGCTTTCTGGAAGAGTTTCCTTAGAGGGCCAGAAACAGGAAATTAGCCGACAGGCCCACGGGGATGCCAGTTCTCGGCAGCAACAACGCTACCAGCGTCAGACCCTTGGGTTCTCTTTGGTAAATGGAAGAACAACTCTGCTTGGAAGCTTCTGCCATCCAGTTTGAGAGTCGCACTTCCACCGCAGCCTAGGATTCCAAGTGTTGCCATGCCGCCACAATTTCCCATTCTTAGGCCTATGACGGCAGAGTATCTGGCAGTCCTCAAAGAGACCTTAGGGATGCAGGCGTTTTGGCTCCTTCCACCGAGAAAGCAGCTCCTCCAGCTCCTCTGTCGTTAGCTAGTTCATGTTAGAATATCTCTAGGCGCCCTCTTTCCTCCTCCACGAGGTAAGACACAAACGGACTTGCCCTAAAGGGAAGAAGCCTTCTGAGTCCGGCAGAGAGGCAGCCTCTCCCACTCAGCATTCCCCGACGACTGAGCCCCTGGCAAAGGTCCGAGACACGGAGGAAGACAGCCGTAACCCCGAGCTTTTCCACAATGTAGTATAGGCCTCACCCTGAAGCTCACGTCAATTTCATAGAGAAAACACCAGGCCTCGGTGTGCTTTCCTGTGGCAAGGAAACTTTGCTTTCATTCCTTAGGTGGCACATTGGCTCAGGACGGCCCTACCCGAAGGACTCACGGTGTGCAACCCTATTTGTTGAGATCAGCCCCTCTGGCTCTTTCTCGGATGAAACCAAGTGGGCAAAGAGCCGTTCCTAAGCTGGGGTCCCTGGGAGCCTTCCCTAGTCTACACCAGAACAGCACTCTGAGGGAGAGGAGACGCGGAGGCTTGGTAGCCAAATCTCCTATTCTGCAGAGAAACATTTCGTTGTAGGTGGGTTCCATCAGCCTTGCCATATGTTCTCAGCTGGCTAGGACGGAGGGCAGGCAGTCAGTTGGCAGGCTCACCTGAGGCCCTGCTTCCCAGACTGTGATACAGAACCCCCGCCTGCTGCAGCCCGAAGGGACGGCTTATGGTAAGGGAAAAACCCTGTGTTGGAAAGTTCCTGCCTAACCCTCGCACAAGCACAAGCATATGGGTCAGTGGTCAAAGACTTTCCCCACAAGTTTACCATGTTTGCTCCCATCTAGCCTCCGAAGGCCGAGGTTACCTAGCTGGGGATCACACTTCAGGAAAGGTACTCATGCTGCTTGAGACTGCAAGTTCTTTCACCAGGCAGCCCAAATCGAGTACACCCACTTGCATTTTCCAGGGGCAGAGCAAAAGGTGTCAACTTACAGGCCTCCAGCCTGGGAGGGGAACATACACTTTCTGAATGGGAAAGAAGCTCATGCCTTCAGTGTGAAAGGCCACTATGCCTCTTTGCTTTGGCAGCCCAGGGGTAGCGTCGGCTCTGAAATGCTTCCAAAGGAGCAGAGTCAGAGAACCTTTGAACCACAGAGCAGGTGCAGCCCCGAACAAGGTCTGCTCTTGGCGTGAGAACACCCACTGCCCAGCGCTTCTTTTGGGTACACACGTGTAGAGGAAGGTTGTTGAATTCTGCTGCGTGATAACTTCTCCGGGCCACGTAGTGTGAGGGCCAGTAGAGTGGCCCTCCATCTCATCCCAGCTTCATGTGCCGGGTGTATAAGGCAAACTCCCTTCTTGATTCCCTCCGTGGGCTACGTAAGCTCCAGAGAAAGATGGATGATTGGGACCCAGGGCTGGTATCTAGGTTTATGTTCTGTGCCTCAACTTCGCAGCTGTTCTCTCTAAGCAGGTCACAAAGGCTCTCTGGAAGAGTTTCCTTAGAGGCTCAGAAACAGGAAAGTAGCCGACAGGCCCACGGGGATGCCAGTTCTCGGCAGCAACAATGCTACCCGCGTCAGACACTTGGGTTCTCTTCGGTAAATGGAAGAACAACTCTGCTTGGAAGCTTCTGCCATTCAGTTTGAGAGTCACACTTCCACCGCAGCCTAGGATTCCAAGTGTTGCCATGCCGCCACAATTTCCAATTCTTAGGCCTATGACGGCAGAGTGTCTGGCAGTTCTCAAAGAGACCTTAGGAATGCAGGCGTTTTGGCTCCTTCCACCGAGAAAGCAGCTCCTCCAGATCCTCTGTCGTTAGGTATTTCATGTTAGAATATCTCGAGGCGCCTTCTTTCCTCCTCCACGAGGTAAGACACAAACGGACTTGCCCTAAAGGGAAGAAGCCTTCTGAGTCCGGCAGAGAGGCAGCCTTTCCCACTCAGCATCCCCCACGACTGAGCCCCAGGTATGGGTCTGAGACACGGAGAAAGACAGCCGTAACCCCGAGCTTTTCCACAATGTAGTATAGGCCTCACCCTGAAGCTCACGTCAATTTCACAGAGAAAACACCAGGCCTCGGTGTGCTTTCCTGTGGCAAGGAAACTTTGCTTTCATTCCTTAGGTGGCACATTGGCTCAGGACGGCCCTACCCGAAGGACTCACGGTGTGCAGCCCTATTTATTGAGATCAGCCCCTCTGGCTCTTTCTCGGATGAAACCAAGTGGGCAAAGAGCCGTTCCTAAGCTGGGGTCCCTGGGAGCCTTCCCTAGTCTACACCAGAACAGCACTCTGAGGGAGAGGAGACGCGGAGGCTTGGTAGCCAAATCTCCTATTCTGCAGAGAAACATTTCGTTGTAGGTGGGTTCCATCAGCCTTGCCATATTTTCTCAGCTGGCTAGGACGGAGGGCAGGCAGTCAGTTGGCAGGCTCACCTGAGGCCCTGCTTCCCAGACTGTGATACAGAACCCCCGCCTGCTGCAGCCAAAGGGACGGCTTATGGTAAGGGGAAAACCCTGTGTTGGAAAGTTCCTGCCTAACCCTCGCACAAGCACAAGCATATGGGTCAGTGGTCCAAGACTTTCCCCACAAGTTTACCATGTTTGCTCCCATCTAGCCTCCGAAGGCCGAGGTTACCTAGCTGGGAATCACACTTCAGGAGAGGTACTCATGCTGCTTGGGACTGCAAGTTGTTTCACCAGGCAGCCCAAATCGAGTCCACCCACTTGCATTTTCCAGGGGCCGAGCCTGGGAGGGGCAACATACACTTTCTGAAAGGGAAAGAAGCCCATGCCTTCAGTGTGAAAGGCCACTATGCCTCTTTGCTTTGGCAGCCCAGGGATAGCGTCGGCTCTGAAATGCTTCCAAAGGAGCAGAGTCAGAGAACCTTTGAACCACAGAGCAGGTGCAGCCCCGAACAAGGTCTGCTCTTGGCCTGAGAACACCCACTGCCCAGCGCTTCGTTTGGGTACACACGTGTAGAGGAAGGTTGTTGAATTCTGCTGCGTGATAACTTCTCCGGGCCACGTAGCGTGAGGGCCAGTAGAGTGGCCCTCCATCTCATCCCGGCTTCATGTGCCGGGTGTATAAGGCAAACTCCCTGCTTCAATCCCTCCGTGGGCTACGTAACCTCCAGAGAGAGGTGGGTGATTGGGACCCAGAGCTGGTATCTAGGTCACTGCTCTGTGCCTCAACTTCGCAGCTGTTCTCTCTAAGCGGGTCCCAAAGGCTTTCTGGAAGAGTTTCCTTAGAGGGCCAGAAACAGGAAATTAGCCGACAGGCCCACGGGGATGCCAGTTCTCGGCAGCAACAACGCTACCAGCGTCAGACCCTTGGGTTCTCTTTGGTAAATGGAAGAACAACTCTGCTTGGAAGCTTCTGCCATCCAGTTTGAGAGTCGCACTTCCACCGCAGCCTAGGATTCCAAGTGTTGCCATGCCGCCACAATTTCCCATTCTTAGGCCTATGACGGCAGAGTATCTGGCAGTCCTCAAAGAGACCTTAGGGATGCAGGCGTTTTGGCTCCTTCCACCGAGAAAGCAGCTCCTCCAGCTCCTCTGTCGTTAGCTAGTTCATGTTAGAATATCTCTAGGCGCCCTCTTTCCTCCTCCACGAGGTAAGACACAAACGGACTTGCCCTAAAGGGAAGAAGCCTTCTGAGTCCGGCAGAGAGGCAGCCTCTCCCACTCAGCATTCCCCGACGACTGAGCCCCTGGCAAGGGTCCGAGACACGGAGGAAGACAGCCGTAACCCCGAGCTTTTCCACAATGTAGTATAGGCCTCACCCTGAAGCTCACGTCAATTTCATAGAGAAAACACCAGGCCTCGGTGTGCTTTCCTGTGGCAAGGAAACTTTGCTTTCATTCCTTAGGTGGCACATTGGCTCAGGACGGCCCTACCCGAAGGACTCACGGTGTGCAACCCTATTTGTTGAGATCAGCCCCTCTGGCTCTTTCTCGGATGAAACCAAGTGGGCAAAGAGCCGTTCCTAAGCTGGGGTCCCTGGGAGCCTTCCCTAGTCTACACCAGAACAGCACTCTGAGGGAGAGGAGACGCGGAGGCTTGGTAGCCAAATCTCCTATTCTGCAGAGAAACATTTCGTTGTAGGTGGGTTCCATCAGCCTTGCCATATGTTCTCAGCTGGCTAGGACGGAGGGCAGGCAGTCAGTTGGCAGGCTCACCTGAGGCCCTGCTTCCCAGACTGTGATACAGAACCCCCGCCTGCTGCAGCCCGAAGGGACGGCTTATGGTAAGGGAAAAACCCTGTGTTGGAAAGTTCCTGCCTAACCCTCGCACAAGCACAAGCATATGGGTCAGTGGTCCAAGACTTTCCCCACAAGTTTACCATGTTTGCTCCCATCTAGCCTCCGAAGGCCGAGGTTACCTAGCTGGGGATCACACTTCAGGAAAGGTACTCATGCTGCTTGAGACTGCAAGTTGTTTCACCAGGCAGCCCAAATCGAGTACACCCACTTGCATTTTCCAGGGGCAGAGCAAAAGGTGTCAACTTACAGGCCTCCAGCCTGGGAGGGGAACATACACTTTCTGAATGGGAAAGAAGCTCATGCCTTCAGTGTGAAAGGCCACTATGCCTCTTTGCTTTGGCAGCCCAGGGGTAGCGTCGGCTCTGAAATGCTTCCAAAGGAGCAGAGTCAGAGAACCTTTGAACCACAGAGCAGGTGCAGCCCCGAACAAGGTCTGCTCTTGGCGTGAGAACACCCACTGCCCAGCGCTTCTTTTGGGTACACACGTGTAGAGGAAGGTTGTTGAATTCTGCTGCGTGATAACTTCTCCGGGCCACGTAGTGTGAGGGCCAGTAGAGTGGCCCTCCATCTCATCCCAGCTTCATGTGCCGGGTGTATAAGGCAAACTCCCTTCTTGATTCCCTCCGTGGGCTACGTAAGCTCCAGAGAAAGATGGATGATTGGGACCCAGGGCTGGTATCTAGGTTTATGTTCTGTGCCTCAACTTCGCAGCTGTTCTCTCTAAGCAGGTCACAAAGGCTCTCTGGAAGAGTTTCCTTAGAGGCTCAGAAACAGGAAAGTAGCCGACAGGCCCACGGGGATGCCAGTTCTCGGCAGCAACAATGCTACCCGCGTCAGACACTTGGGTTCTCTTCGGTAAATGGAAGAACAACTCTGCTTGGAAGCTTCTGCCATCCAGTTTGAGAGTCGCACTTCCACCGCAGCCTAGGATTCCAAGTGTTGCCATGCCGCCACAATTTCCAATTCTTAGGCCTATGACGGCAGAGTGTCTGGCAGTTCTCAAAGAGACCTTAGGAATGCAGGCGTTTTGGCTCCTTCCACCGAGAAAGCAGCTCCTCCAGATCCTCTGTCGTTAGGTATTTCATGTTAGAATATCTCGAGGCGCCTTCTTTCCTCCTCCACGAGGTAAGACACAAACGGACTTGCCCTAAAGGGAAGAAGCCTTCTGAGTCCGGCAGAGAGGCAGCCTTTCCCACTCAGCATCCCCCACGACTGAGCCCCAGGTATGGGTCTGAGACACGGAGAAAGACAGCCGTAACCCCGAGATTTTCCACAATCTAGTATAGGCCTCACCCTGAAGCTCACGTCAATTTCATAGAGAAAACACCAGGCCTCGGTGTGCTTTCCTGTGGCAAGGAAACTTTGCTTTCATTCCTTAGGTGGCACATTGGCTCAGGACGGCCCTACCCGAAGGACTCACGGTGTGCAGCCCTATTTATTGAGATCAGCCCCTCTGGCTCTTTCTCGGATGAAACCAAGTGGGCAAAGAGCCGTTCCTAAGCTGGGGTCCCTGGGAGCCTTCCCTAGTCTACACCAGAACAGCACTCTGAGGGAGAGGAGACGCGGAGGCTTGGTAGCCAAATCTCCTATTCTGCAGAGAAACATTTCGTTGTAGGTGGGTTCCATCAGCCTTGCCATATTTTCTCAGCTGGCTAGGACGGAGGGCAGGCAGTCAGTTGGCAGGCTCACCTGAGGCCCTGCTTCCCAGACTGTGATACAGAACCCCCGCCTGCTGCAGCCAAAGGGACGGCTTATGGTAAGGGGAAAACCCTGTGTTGGAAAGTTCCTGCCTAACCCTCGCACAAGCACAAGCATATGGGTCAGTGGTCCAAGACTTTCCCCACAAGTTTACCATGTTTGCTCCCATCTAGCCTCCGAAGGCCGAGGTTACCTAGCTGGGAATCACACTTCAGGAGAGGTACTCATGCTGCTTGGGACTGCAAGTTGTTTCACCAGGCAGCCCAAATCGAGTCCACCCACTTGCATTTTCCAGGGGCCGAGCCTGGGAGGGGCAACATACACTTTCTGAATGGGAAAGAAGCCCATGCCTTCAGTGTGAAAGGCCACTATGCCTCTTTGCTTTGGCAGCCCAGGGATAGCGTCGGCTCTGAAATGCTTCCAAAGGAGCAGAGTCAGAGAACCTTTGAAACACAGAGCAGGTGCAGCCCCGAACAAGGTCTGCTCTTGGCCTGAGAACACCCACTGCCCAGCGCTTCGTTTGGGTACACACGTGTAGAGGAAGGTTGTTGAATTCTGCTGCGTGATAACTTCTCCGGGCCACGTAGCGTGAGGGCCAGTAGAGTGTCCCTCCATCTCATCCCGGCTTCATGTGCCGGGTGTATAAGGCAAACTCCCTGCTTCAATCCCTCCGTGGGCTACGTAACCTCCAGAGAGAGGTGGGTGATTGGGACCCAGAGCTGGTATCTAGGTCACTGCTCTGTGCCTCAACTTCGCAGCTGTTCTCTCTAAGCGGGTCCCAAAGGCTTTCTGGAAGAGTTTCCTTAGAGGGCCAGAAACAGGAAATTAGCCGACAGGCCCACGGGGATGCCAGTTCTCGGCAGCAACAACGCTACCAGCGTCAGACCCTTGGGTTCTCTTTGGTAAATGGAAGAACAACTCTGCTTGGAAGCTTCTGCCATCCAGTTTGAGAGTCGCACTTCCACCGCAGCCTAGGATTCCAAGTGTTGCCATGCCGCCACAATTTCCCATTCTTAGGCCTATGACGGCAGAGTATCTGGCAGTCCTCAAAGAGACCTTAGGGATGCAGGCGTTTTGGCTCCTTCCACCGAGAAAGCAGCTCCTCCAGCTCCTCTGTCGTTAGCTAGTTCATGTTAGAATATCTCTAGGCGCCCTCTTTCCTCCTCCACGAGGTAAGACACAAACGGACTTGCCCTAAAGGGAAGAAGCCTTCTGAGTCCGGCAGAGAGGCAGCCTCTCCCACTCAGCATTCCCCGACGACTGAGCCCCTGGCAAGGGTCCGAGACACGGAGGAAGACAGCCGTAACCCCGAGCTTTTCCACAATGTAGTATAGGCCTCACCCTGAAGCTCACGTCAATTTCATAGAGAAAACACCAGGCCTCGGTGTGCTTTCCTGTGGCAAGGAAACTTTGCTTTCATTCCTTAGGTGGCACATTGGCTCAGGACGGCCCTACCCGAAGGACTCACGGTGTGCAACCCTATTTGTTGAGATCAGCCCCTCTGGCTCTTTCTCGGATGAAACCAAGTGGGCAAAGAGCCGTTCCTAAGCTGGGGTCCCTGGGAGCCTTCCCTAGTCTACACCAGAACAGCACTCTGAGGGAGAGGAGACGCGGAGGCTTGGTAGCCAAATCTCCTATTCTGCAGAGAAACATTTCGTTGTAGGTGGGTTCCATCAGCCTTGCCATATGTTCTCAGCTGGCTAGGACGGAGGGCAGGCAGTCAGTTGGCAGGCTCACCTGAGGCCCTGCTTCCCAGACTGTGATACAGAACCCCCGCCTGCTGCAGCCCGAAGGGACGGCTTATGGTAAGGGAAAAACCCTGTGTTGGAAAGTTCCTGCCTAACCCTCGCACAAGCACAAGCATATGGGTCAGTGGTCCAAGACTTTCCCCACAAGTTTACCATGTTTGCTCCCATCTAGCCTCCGAAGGCCGAGGTTACCTAGCTGGGGATCACACTTCAGGAAAGGTACTCATGCTGCTTGAGACTGCAAGTTGTTTCACCAGGCAGCCCAAATCGAGTACACCCACTTGCATTTTCCAGGGGCAGAGCAAAAGGTGTCAACTTACAGGCCTCCAGCCTGGGAGGGGAACATACACTTTCTGAATGGGAAAGAAGCTCATGCCTTCAGTGTGAAAGGCCACTATGCCTCTTTGCTTTGGCAGCCCAGGGGTAGCGTCGGCTCTGAAATGCTTCCAAAGGAGCAGAGTCAGAGAACCTTTGAACCACAGAGCAGGTGCAGCCCCGAAAAAGGTCTGCTCTTGGCGTGAGAACACCCACTGCCCAGCGCTTCTTTTGGGTACACACGTGTAGAGGAAGGTTGTTGAATTCTGCTGCGTGATAACTTCTCCGGGCCACGTAGTGTGAGGGCCAGTAGAGTGGCCCTCCATCTCATCCCAGCTTCATGTGCCGGGTGTATAAGGCAAACTCCCTTCTTGATTCCCTCCGTGGGCTACGTAAGCTCCAGAGAAAGATGGATGATTGGGACCCAGGGCTGGTATCTAGGTTTATGTTCTGTGCCTCAACTTCGCAGCTGTTCTCTCTAAGCAGGTCACAAAGGCTCTCTGGAAGAGTTTCCTTAGAGGCTCAGAAACAGGAAAGTAGCCGACAGGCCCACGGGGATGCCAGTTCTCGGCAGCAACAATGCTACCCGCGTCAGACACTTGGGTTCTCTTCGGTAAATGGAAGAACAACTCTGCTTGGAAGCTTCTGCCATCCAGTTTGAGAGTCACACTTCCACCGCAGCCTAGGATTCCAAGTGTTGCCATGCCGCCACAATTTCCAATTCTTAGGCCTATGACGGCAGAGTGTCTGGCAGTTCTCAAAGAGACCTTAGGAATGCAGGCGTTTTGGCTCCTTCCACCGAGAAAGCAGCTCCTCCAGATCCTCTGTCGTTAGGTATTTCATGTTAGAATATCTCGAGGCGCCTTCTTTCCTCCTCCACGAGGTAAGACACAAACGGACTTGCCCTAAAGGGAAGAAGCCTTCTGAGTCCGGCAGAGAGGCAGCCTTTCCCACTCAGCATCCCCCACGACTGAGCCCCAGGTATGGGTCTGAGACACGGAGAAAGACAGCCGTAACCCCGAGATTTTCCACAATCTAGTATAGGCCTCACCCTGAAGCTCACGTCAATTTCATAGAGAAAACACCAGGCCTCGGTGTGCTTTCCTGTGGCAAGGAAACTTTGCTTTCATTCCTTAGGTGGCACATTGGCTCAGGACGGCCCTACCCGACGGACTCACGGTGTGCAGCCCTATTTATTGAGATCAGCCCCTCTGGCTCTTTCTCGGATGAAACCAAGTGGGCAAAGAGCCGTTCCTAAGCTGGGGTCCCTGGGAGCCTTCCCTAGTCTACACCAGAACAGCACTCTGAGGGAGAGGAGACGCGGAGGCTTGGTAGCCAAATCTCCTATTCTGCAGAGAAACATTTCGTTGTAGGTGGGTTCCATCAGCCTTGCCATATTTTCTCAGCTGGCTAGGACGGAGGGCAGGCAGTCAGTTGGCAGGCTCACCTGAGGCCCTGCTTCCCAGACTGTGATACAGAACCCCCGCCTGCTGCAGCCAAAGGGACGGCTTATGGTAAGGGGAAAACCCTGTGTTGGAAAGTTCCTGCCTAACCCTCGCACAAGCACAAGCATATGGGTCAGTGGTCCAAGACTTTCCCCACAAGTTTACCATGTTTGCTCCCATCTAGCCTCCAAAGGCCGAGGTTACCTAGCTGGGAATCACACTTCAGGAGAGGTACTCATGCTGCTTGGGACTGAAAGTTGTTTCACCAGGCAGCCCAAATCGAGTCCACCCACTTGCATTTTCCAGGGGCCGAGCCTGGGAGGGGCAACATACACTTTCTGAATGGGAAAGAAGCCCATGCCTTCAGTGTGAAAGGCCACTATGCCTCTTTGCTTTGGCAGCCCAGGGATAGCGTCGGCTCTGAAATGCTTCCAAAGGAGCAGAGTCAGAGAACCTTTGAAACACAGAGCAGGTGCAGCCCCGAACAAGGTCTGCTCTTGGCCTGAGAACACCCACTGCCCAGCGCTTCGTTTGGGTACACACGTGTAGAGGAAGGTTGTTGAATTCTGCTGCGTGATAACTTCTCCGGGCCACGTAGCGTGAGGGCCAGTAGAGTGTCCCTCCATCTCATCCCGGCTTCATGTGCCGGGTGTATAAGGCAAACTCCCTGCTTCAATCCCTCCGTGGGCTACGTAACCTCCAGAGAGAGGTGGGTGATTGGGACCCAGAGCTGGTATCTAGGTCACTGCTCTGTGCCTCAACTTCGCAGCTGTTCTCTCTAAGCGGGTCCCAAAGGCTTTCTGGAAGAGTTTCCTTAGAGGGCCAGAAACAGGAAATTAGCCGACAGGCCCACGGGGATGCCAGTTCTCGGCAGCAACAACGCTACCAGCGTCAGACCCTTGGGTTCTCTTTGGTAAATGGAAGAACAACTCTGCTTGGAAGCTTCTGCCATCCAGTTTGAGAGTCGCACTTCCACCGCAGCCTAGGATTCCAAGTGTTGCCATGCCGCCACAATTTCCCATTCTTAGGCCTATGACGGCAGAGTATCTGGCAGTCCTCAAAGAGACCTTAGGGATGCAGGCGTTTTGGCTCCTTCCACCGAGAAAGCAGCTCCTCCAGCTCCTCTGTCGTTAGCTAGTTCATGTTAGAATATCTCTAGGCGCCCTCTTTCCTCCTCCACGAGGTAAGACACAAACGGACTTGCCCTAAAGGGAAGAAGCCTTCTGAGTCCGGCAGAGAGGCAGCCTCTCCCACTCAGCATTCCCCGACGACTGAGCCCCTGGCAAGGGTCCGAGACACGGAGGAAGACAGCCGTAACCCCGAGCTTTTCCACAATGTAGTATAGGCCTCACCCTGAAGCTCACGTCAATTTCATAGAGAAAACACCAGGCCTCGGTGTGCTTTCCTGTGGCAAGGAAACTTTGCTTTCATTCCTTAGGTGGCACATTGGCTCAGGACGGCCCTACCCGAAGGACTCACGGTGTGCAACCCTATTTGTTGAGATCAGCCCCTCTGGCTCTTTCTCGGATGAAACCAAGTGGGCAAAGAGCCGTTCCTAAGCTGGGGTCCCTGGGAGCCTTCCCTAGTCTACACCAGAACAGCACTCTGAGGGAGAGGAGACGCGGAGGCTTGGTAGCCAAATCTCCTATTCTGCAGAGAAACATTTCGTTGTAGGTGGGTTCCATCAGCCTTGCCATATGTTCTCAGCTGGCTAGGACGGAGGGCAGGCAGTCAGTTGGCAGGCTCACCTGAGGCCCTGCTTCCCAGACTGTGATACAGAACCCCCGCCTGCTGCAGCCCGAAGGGACGGCTTATGGTAAGGGAAAAACCCTGTGTTGGAAAGTTCCTGCCTAACCCTCGCACAAGCACAAGCATATGGGTCAGTGGTCAAAGACTTTCCCCACAAGTTTACCATGTTTGCTCCCATCTAGCCTCCGAAGGCCGAGGTTACCTAGCTGGGGATCACACTTCAGGAAAGGTACTCATGCTGCTTGAGACTGCAAGTTGTTTCACCAGGCAGCCCAAATCGAGTACACCCACTTGCATTTTCCAGGGGCAGAGCAAAAGGTGTCAACTTACAGGCCTCCAGCCTGGGAGGGGAACATACACTTTCTGAATGGGAAAGAAGCTCATGCCTTCAGTGTGAAAGGCCACTATGCCTCTTTGCTTTGGCAGCCCAGGGGTAGCGTCGGCTCTGAAATGCTTCCAAAGGAGCAGAGTCAGAGAACCTTTGAACCACAGAGCAGGTGCAGCCCCGAACAAGGTCTGCTCTTGGCGTGAGAACACCCACTGCCCAGCGCTTCTTTTGGGTACACACGTGTAGAGGAAGGTTGTTGAATTCTGCTGCGTGATAACTTCTCCGGGCCACGTAGTGTGAGGGCCAGTAGAGTGGCCCTCCATCTCATCCCAGCTTCATGTGCCGGGTGTATAAGGCAAACTCCCTTCTTGATTCCCTCCGTGGGCTACGTAAGCTCCAGAGAAAGATGGATGATTGGGACCCAGGGCTGGTATCTAGGTTTATGTTCTGTGCCTCAACTTCGCAGCTGTTCTCTCTAAGCAGGTCACAAAGGCTCTCTGGAAGAGTTTCCTTAGAGGCTCAGAAACAGGAAAGTAGCCGACAGGCCCACGGGGATGCCAGTTCTCGGCAGCAACAATGCTACCCGCGTCAGACACTTGGGTTCTCTTCGGTAAATGGAAGAACAACTCTGCTTGGAAGCTTCTGCCATCCAGTTTGAGAGTCACACTTCCACCGCAGCCTAGGATTCCAAGTGTTGCCATGCCGCCACAATTTCCAATTCTTAGGCCTATGACGGCAGAGTGTCTGGCAGTTCTCAAAGAGACCTTAGGAATGCAGGCGTTTTGGCTCCTTCCACCGAGAAAGCAGCTCCTCCAGATCCTCTGTCGTTAGGTATTTCATGTTAGAATATCTCGAGGCGCCTTCTTTCCTCCTCCACGAGGTAAGACACAAACGGACTTGCCCTAAAGGGAAGAAGCCTTCTGAGTCCGGCAGAGAGGCAGCCTTTCCCACTCAGCATCCCCCACGACTGAGCCCCAGGTATGGGTCTGAGACACGGAGAAAGACAGCCGTAACCCCGAGATTTTCCACAATCTAGTATAGGCCTCACCCTGAAGCTCACGTCAATTTCATAGAGAAAACACCAGGCCTCGGTGTGCTTTCCTGTGGCAAGGAAACTTTGCTTTCATTCCTTAGGTGGCACATTGGCTCAGGACGGCCCTACCCGAAGGACTCACGGTGTGCAGCCCTATTTATTGAGATCAGCCCCTCTGGCTCTTTCTCGGATGAAACCAAGTGGGCAAAGAGCCGTTCCTAAGCTGGGGTCCCTGGGAGCCTTCCCTAGTCTACACCAGAACAGCACTCTGAGGGAGAGGAGACGCGGAGGTTTGGTAGCCAAATCTCCTATTCTGCAGAGAAACATTTCGTTGTAGGTGGGTTCCATCAGCCTTGCCATATTTTCTCAGCTGGCTAGGACGGAGGGCAGGCAGTCAGTTGGCAGGCTCACCTGAGGCCCTGCTTCCCAGACTGTGATACAGAACCCCCGCCTGCTGCAGCCAAAGGGACGGCTTATGGTAAGGGGAAAACCCTGTGTTGGAAAGTTCCTGCCTAACCCTCGCACAAGCACAAGCATATGGGTCAGTGGTCCAAGACGTTCCCCACAAGTTTACCATGTTTGCTCCCATCTAGCCTCCGAAGGCCGAGGTTACCTAGCTGGGAATCACACTTCAGGAGAGGTACTCATGCTGCTTGGGACTGCAAGTTGTTTCACCAGGCAGCCCAAATCGAGTCCACCCACTTGCATTTTCCAGGGGCCGAGCCTGGGAGGGGCAACATACACTTTCTGAATGGGAAAGAAGCCCATGCCTTCAGTGTGAAAGGCCACTATGCCTCTTTGCTTTGGCAGCCCAGGGATAGCGTCGGCTCTGAAATGCTTCCAAAGGAGCAGAGTCAGAGAACCTTTGAACCACAGAGCAGGTGCAGCCCCGAACAAGGTCTGCTCTTGGCCTGAGAACACCCACTGCCCAGCGCTTCGTTTGGGTACACACGTGTAGAGGAAGGTTGTTGAATTCTGCTGCGTGATAACTTCTCCGGGCCACGTAGCGTGAGGGCCAGTAGAGTGGCCCTCCATCTCATCCCGGCTTCATGTGCCGGGTGTATAAGGCAAACTCCCTGCTTCAATCCCTCCGTGGGCTACGTAACCTCCAGAGAGAGGTGGGTGATTGGGACCCAGAGCTGGTATCTAGGTCACTGCTCTGTGCCTCAACTTCGCAGCTGTTCTCTCTAAGCGGGTCCCAAAGGCTTTCTGGAAGAGTTTCCTTAGAGGGCCAGAAACAGGAAATTAGCCGACAGGCCCACGGGGATGCCAGTTCTCGGCAGCAACAACGCTACCAGCGTCAGACCCTTGGGTTCTCTTTGGTAAATGGAAGAACAACTCTGCTTGGAAGCTTCTGCCATCCAGTTTGAGAGTCGCACTTCCACCGCAGCCTAGGATTCCAAGTGTTGCCATGCCGCCACAATTTCCCATTCTTAGGCCTATGACGGCAGAGTATCTGGCAGTCCTCAAAGAGACCTTAGGGATGCAGGCGTTTTGGCTCCTTCCACCGAGAAAGCAGCTCCTCCAGCTCCTCTGTCATTAGCTAGTTCATGTTAGAATATCTCTAGGCGCCCTCTTTCCTCCTCCACGAGGTAAGACACAAACGGACTTGCCCTAAAGGGAAGAAGCCTTCTGAGTCCGGCAGAGAGGCAGCCTCTCCCACTCAGCATTCCGCGACGACTGAGCCCCTGGCAAGGGTCCGAGACACGGAGGAAGACAGCCGTAACCCCGAGCTTTTCCACAATGTAGTATAGGCCTCACCCTGAAGCTCACGTCAATTTCATAGAGAAAACACCAGGCCTCGGTGTGCTTTCCTGTGGCAAGGAAACTTTGCTTTCATTCCTTAGGTGGCACATTGGCTCAGGACGGCCCTACCCGAAGGACTCACGGTGTGCAACCCTATTTGTTGAGATCAGCCCCTCTGGCTCTTTCTCGGATGAAACCAAGTGGGCAAAGAGCCGTTCCTAAGCTGGGGTCCCTGGGAGCCTTCCCTAGTCTACACCAGAACAGCACACTGAGGGAGAGGAGACGCGGAGGCTTGGTAGCCAAATCTCCTATTCTGCAGAGAAACATTTCGTTGTAGGTGGGTTCCATCAGCCTTGCCATATGTTCTCAGCTGGCTAGGACGGAGGGCAGGCAGTCAGTTGGCAGGCTCACCTGAGGCCCTGCTTCCCAGACTGTGATACAGAACCCCCGCCTGCTGCAGCCCGAAGGGACGGCTTATGGTAAGGGAAAAACCCTGTGTTGGAAAGTTCCTGCCTAACCCTCGCACAAGCACAAGCATATGGGTCAGTGGTCCAAGACTTTCCCCACAAGTTTACCATGTTTGCTCCCATCTAGCCTCCGAAGGCCGAGGTTACCTAGCTGGGGATCACACTTCAGGAAAGGTACTCATGCTGCTTGAGACTGCAAGTTGTTTCACCAGGCAGCCCAAATCGAGTACACCCACTTGCATTTTCCAGGGGCAGAGCAAAAGGTGTCAACTTACAGGCCTCCAGCCTGGGAGGGGAACATACACTTTCTGAATGGGAAAGAAGCTCATGCCTTCAGTGTGAAAGGCCACTATGCCTCTTTGCTTTGGCAGCCCAGGGGTAGCGTCGGCTCTGAAATGCTTCCAAAGGAGCAGAGTCAGAGAACCTTTGAACCACAGAGCAGGTGCAGCCCCGAACAAGGTCTGCTCTTGGCGTGAGAACACCCACTGCCCAGCGCTTCTTTTGGGTACACACGTGTAGAGGAAGGTTGTTGAATTCTGCTGCGTGATAACTTCTCCGGGCCATGTAGTGTGAGGGCCAGTAGAGTGTCCCTCCATCTCATCCCAGCTTCATGTGCCGGGTGTATAAGGCAAACTCCCTTCTTGATTCCCTCCGTGGGCTACGTAAGCTCCAGAGAAAGATGGATGATTGGGACCCAGGGCTGGTATCTAGGTTTATGTTCTGTGCCTCAACTTCGCAGCTGTTCTCTCTAAGCAGGTCACAAAGGCTCTCTGGAAGAGTTTCCTTAGAGGCTCAGAAACAGGAAAGTAGCCGACAGGCCCACGGGGATGCCAGTTCTCGGCAGCAACAATGCTACCCGCGTCAGACACTTGGGTTCTCTTCGGTAAATGGAAGAACAACTCTGCTTGGAAGCTTCTGCCATCCAGTTTGAGAGTCACACTTCCACCGCAGCCTAGGATTCCAAGTGTTGCCATGCCGCCACAATTTCCAATTCTTAGGCCTATGACGGCAGAGTGTCTGGCAGTTCTCAAAGAGACTTTAGGAATGCAGGCGTTTTGGCTCCTTCCACCGAGAAAGCAGCTCCTCCAGATCCTCTGTCGTTAGGTATTTCATGTTAGAATATCTCGAGGCGCCTTCTTTCCTCCTCCACGAGGTAAGACACAAACGGACTTGCCCTAAAGGCAAGAAGCCTTCTGAGTCCGGCAGAGAGGCAGCCTCTCCCACTCAGCATCCCCCCACGACTGAGCCCCTGGTATGGGTCCGAGACACGGAGAAAGACAGCCGTAACCCCGAGCTTTTCCACAATCTAGTATAGGCCTCACCCTCAAGCTCACGTCAATTTCATAGAGAAAACACCAGGCCTCGGTGTGCTTTCCTGTGGCAAGGAAACTTTGCTTTCATTCCTTAGGTGGCACATTGGCTCAGGACGGCCCTAGCCGAAGGACTCACGGTGTGCAGCCCTATTTGTTGAGATCAGCCCCTCTGGCTCTTTCTCGGATGAAACCAAGTGGGCAAAGAGCCGTTCCTAAGCTGGGGTCCCTGGGAGCTTTCCCTAGTCTACACCAGAACAGCACTCTGAGGGAGAGGAGACGCGGAGGTTTGGTAGCAAAATCTCCTATTCTGAAGAGAAACATTTCGTTGTAGGCGGGTTCCATCAGCCTTGCCGTATTTTCTCAGCTGCCTAGGATGGAGGGCAGGCAGTCAGTTGGCAGACTCACCTGAGGCCCTGCTTCCCCGACTGTGATACAGAACCCCCGCCTGCTGCAGCCCAAAGGGACGGCTTATGGTAAGGGAAAAACCCTGTGTTGGAAAGTTCCTGCCTAACCCTCGCACAAGCACAAGCATATGGGTCAGTGGTCAAAGACTTTCCCCACAAGTTTACCATGTTTGCTCCCATCTAGCCTCCGAAGGCCGAGGTTACCTAGCTGGGGATCACACTTCAGGAAAGGTACTCATGCTGCTTGAGACTGCAAGTTGTTTCACCAGGCAGCCCAAATGGAGTACACCCACTTGCAATTTCCAGGGGCAGAGCAAAAGGTGTCAACTTACACGCCTCCAGCCTGGGAGGGGCAACATACACTTTCTGAATGGGAAAGAAGCCCATGCCTTCAGTGTGAAAGGCCACTATGCCTCTCTGCTTGGTAGCCCAGGGGTAGCGTCAGCTCTGAAATGCTTCCAAAGGAGCAGAGTCAGAGAACCTTTGAACCACAGAGCAGGTGCAGCCCCGAACAAGGTCTGCTCTTGGCCTGAGAACACCCACTGCCCAGCGCTTCTTTTGGGTACACACGTGTAGAGGAAGGTTGTTGAATTCTGCTGCGTGATAACTTCTCCGGGCCACGTAGTGTGAGGGCCAGTAGAGTGGCCCTCCATCTCATCCCAGCTTCATGTGCCGGGTGTATAAGGCAAACTCCCTTCTTGATTCCCTCCGTGGGCTACGTAAGCTCCAGAGAAAGATGGATGATTGGGACCCAGGGCTGGTATCTAGGTTCATGTTCTGTGCCTCAACTTCGCAGCTGTTCTCTCTAAGCGGGTCACAAAGGCTCTCTGGAAGAGTTTCCTTAGAGGCTCAGAAACAGGAAAGTAGCCGACAGGCCCACGGGGATGCCAGTTCTCGGCAGCAACAACGCTACCCGCGTCAGACTCTTGGGTTCCCTTTGGTAAATGGAAGAACAACTCTGCTTGGAAGCTTCTGCCATCCAGTTTGAGAGTCACACTTCCACCGCAGCCTAGGATTCCAAGTGTTGACATGCCGCCACAATTTCCAATTCTTAGGCCTATGACGGCAGAGTGTCTGGCAGTTCTCAAAGAGACCTTAGGAATTCAGGCGTTTTGGCTCCTTCCACCGAGAAAGCATCCCCTCCAGATCATCTGTCGTTAGGTATTTCATGTTAGAATATCTCGAGGCGCCTTCTTTCCTCCTCCACGAGGTAAGACACAAACGGACTTGCCCTAAAGGCAAGAAGCCTTCTGAGTCCGGCAGAGAGGCAGCCTCTCCCACTCAGCATCCCCCCACGACTGAGCCCCTGGTATGGGTCCGAGACACGGAGAAAGACAGCCGTAACCCCGAGCTTTTCCACAATCTAGTATAGGCCTCACCCTCAAGCTCACGTCAATTTCATAGAGAAAACACCAGGCTTCGGTGTGCTTTCCTGTGGCAAAGAAACTTTGCTTTCATTCCTTAGGTGGCACATTGGCTCAGGACGGCCCTAGCCGAAGGACTCACGGTGTGCAGCCCTATTTGTTGAGATCAGCCCCTCTGGCTCTTTCTCGGATGAAACCAAGTGGGCAAAGAGCCGTTCCTAAGCTGGGGTCCCTGGGAGCTTTCCCTAGTCTACACCAGAACAGCACTCTGAGGGAGAGGAGACGCGGAGGTTTGGTAGCAAAATCTCCTATTCTGAAGAGAAACATTTCGTTGTAGGCGTGTTCCATCAGCCTTGCCGTATTTTCTCAGCTGCCTAGGATGGAGGGCAGGCAGTCAGTGGGCAGACTCACCTGAGGCCCAGCTTCCCCGACTGTGATACAGAACCCCCGCCTGCTGCAGCCCAAAGGGACGGCTTATGGTAAGGGAAAAACCCTGTGTTGGAAAGTTCCTGCCTAACCCTCGCACAAGCACAAGCATATGGATCAGTGGTCCAAGACTTTCCCCACACGTTTACCATGTTTGCTCCCATCTAGCCTCCGAAGGCCGAGGTTACCTAGCTGGGAATCACACTTCAGGAGAGGTACTCATGCTGCTTGTGACTGCAAGTTGTTTCACCAGGCAGCCCAAATGGAGTACACCCACTTGCATTTTCCAGGGGCAGAGCAAAAGGTGTCAACTTACACGCCTCCAGCCTGGGAGGGGCAACATACACTTTCTGAATGGGAAAGAAGCCCATGCCTTCATTGTGAAAGGCCACTATGCCTCTCTGCTTGGTAGCCCAGGGGTAGCGTCAGCTCTGAAATGTTTCCAAAGGAGCAGAGTCAGAGAACCTTTGAACCACAGAGCAGGTGCAGCCCCGAACAAGGTCTGCTCTTGGCCTGAGAACACCCACTGCCCAGCGCTTCGTTTGGGTACACACGTGTAGAGGAAGGTTGTTGAATTCTGCTGCGTGATAACTTCTCCGGGCCACGTAGCGTGAGGGCCAGTAGAGTGGCCCTCCATCTCATCCCGGCTTCATGTGCCGGGTGTATAAGGCAAACTCCCTGCTTGAATCCCTCCGTGGGCTACGTAACCTCCAGAGAGAGGTGGGTGATTGGGACCCAGGGCTGGTATCTAGGTTACTGCTCAGTGCCTCAACTTCGCAGCTGTTCTCTCTAAGCGGGTCCCAAAGGCTTTCTGGAAGAGTTTCCTTAGAGGGCCAGAAACAGGAAATTAGCCGACAGGCCCACGGGGATGCCAGTTCTCGGCAGCAACAACGCTACCAGCGTCAGACCCTTGGGTTCTCTTTGGTAAATGGAAGAACAACTCTGCTTGCAAGCTTCTGCCATCCAGTTTGAGAGTCGCACTTCCACTGCAGCCTAGGATTCCAAGTGTTGCCATGCCGCCACAATTTCCCATTCTTAGGCCTATGACGGCAGAGTATCTGGCAGTCCTCAAAGAGACCTTAGGGATGCAGGCGTTTTGGCTCCTTCCACCGAGAAAGCAGCTCCTCCAGCTCCTCTGTCGTTAGCTAGTTCATGTTAGAATATCTCTAGGCGCCCTCTTTCCTCCTCCACGAGGTAAGACACAAACGGACTTGCCCTAAAGGGAAGAAGCCTTCTGAGTCCGGCAGAGAGGCAGCCTCTCCCACTCAGCATTCCCCGACGACTGAGCCCCTGGCAAGGGTCCGAGACACGGAGGAAGACAGCCGTAACCCCGAGCTTTTCCACAATGTAGTATAGGCCTCACCCTGAAGCTCACGTCAATTTTATAGAGAAAACACCAGGCCTCGGTGTGCTTTCCTGTGGCAAGGAAACTTTGCTTTCATTCTTTAGGTTGCACATTGTCTCAGGACGGCCCTACCCGAAGGACTCACGGTGTGCAACCCTATTTCTTGAGATCAGGCCCTCTGGCTCTTTCTCGGATGAAACCAAGTGGGCAAAGAGCCGTTCCTAAGCTGGGGTCCCTGGGAGCCTTCCCTAGTCTACACCAGAACAGCACTCTGAGGGAGAGGAGACGCGGAGGTTTGGTAGCCAAATCTCCTATTCTGCAGAGAAACATTTCGTTGTAGGTGGTTTCCATCAGCCTTGCCATATTTTCTCAGCTGGCTAGGACGGAGGGCAGGCAGTCAGTTGGCAGGCTCACCTGAGGCCCTGCTTCCCCGACTGTGATACAGAACCCCCGCCTGCTGCAGCCCAAAGGGACGGCTTATGGTAAGGGGAAAACCCTGTGTTGGAAAGTTCCTGCCTAACCCTCGCACAAGCACAAGCATATGGGTCAGTGGTCCAAGACTTTCCCCACAAGTTTACCATGTTTGCTCCCATCTAGCCTCCGAAGGCCGAGGTTACCTAGCTGGGGATCACACTTCAGGAAAGGTACTCATGCTGCTTGAGACTGCAAGTTGTTTCACCAGGCAGCCCAAATCCAGTACACCCACTTGCATTTTCCAGGGGCAGAGCAAAAGGTGTCAACTTACAGGCCTCCAGCCTGGGAGGGGAACATACACTTTCTGAATGAGAAAGAAGCTCATGCCTTCAGTGGGAAAGGCCACTATGCCTCTTTGCTTTGGCAGCCCAGGGGTAGTGTCGGCTCTGAAATGCTTCCAAAGGAGCAGAGTCAGAGAACCTTTGAACCACAGAGTAGGTGCAGCCCCGAACAAGGTCAGCTCTTGGCCTGAGAACACCCACTGCCCAGCGCTTCTTTTGGGTACACACGTGTAGAGGAAGGTTGTTGAATTCTGCTGCGTGATAACTTCTCCGGGCCACGTAGTGTGAGGGCCAGTAGAGTGGCCCTCCATCTCATCCCAGCTTCATGTGCCGGGTGTATAAGGCAAACTCCCTTCTTGATTCCCTCCGTGGGCTACGTAAGCTCCAGAGAAAGATGGATGATTGGGACCCAGGGCTGGTATCTAGGTTCATGTTCTGTGCCTCAACTTCGCAGCTGTTCTCTCTAAGCGGGTCACAAAGGCTCTCTGGAAGAGTTTCCTTAGAGGCTCAGAAACAGGAAAGTAGCCGACAGGCCCACGGGGATGCCAGTTCTCGGCAGCAACAACGCTACCCGCGTCAGACACTTGGGTTCTCTTTGGTAAATGGAAGAACAACTCTGCTTGGAAGCTTCTGCCATCCAGTTTGAGAGTCACACTTCCACCGCAGCCTAGGATTCCAAGTGTTGCCATGCCGCCACAATTTCCAATTCTTAGGCCTATGACGGCAGAGTGTCTGGCAGTTCTCAAAGAGACCTTAGGAATTCAGGCGTTTTGGCTCCTTCCACCGAGAAAGCAGCTCCTCCAGATCCTCTGTCGTTAGGTATTTCATGTTAGAATATCTCGAGGCGCCTTCTTTCCTCCTCCACGAGGTAAGACACAAACGGACTTGCCCTAAAGGCAAGAAGCCTTCTGAGTCCGGCAGAGAGGCAGCCTCTCCCACTCAGCATCCCCCCACGACTGAGCCCCTGGTATGGGTCCGAGACACGGAGAAAGACAGCCGTAACCCCGAGCTTTTCCACAATCTAGTATAGGCCTCACCCTCAAGCTCACGTCAATTTCATAGAGAAAACACCAGGCCTCGGTGTGCTTTCCTGTGGCAAGGAAACTTTGCTTTCATTCCTTAGGTGGCACATTGGCTCAGGACGGCCCTAGCCGAAGGACTCACGGTGTGCAGCCCTATTTGTTGAGATCAGCCCCTCTGGCTCTTTCTCGGATGAAACCAAGTGGGCAAAGAGCCGTTCCTAAGCTGGGGTCCCTGGGAGCTTTCCCTAGTCTACACCAGAACAGCACTCTGAGGGAGAGGAGACGCGGAGGTTTGGTAGCAAAATCTCCTATTCTGAAGAGAAACATTTCGTTGTAGGCGGGTTCCATCAGCCTTGCCGTATTTTCTCAGCTGCCTAGGATGGAGGGCAGGCAGTCAGTTGGCAGACTCACCTGAGGCCCTGCTTCCCCGACTGTGATACAGAACCCCCGCCTGCTGCAGCCCAAAGGGACGGCTTATGGTAAGGGAAAAACCCTGTGTTGGAAAGTTCCTGCCTAACCCTCGCACAAGCACAAGCATATGGATCAGTGGTCCAAGACTTTCCCCACACGTTTACCATGTTTGCTCCCATCTAGCCTCCGAAGGCCGAGGTTACCTAGCTGGGAATCACACTTCAGGAGAGGTACTCATGCTGCTTTTGACTGCAAGTTGTTTCACCAGGCAGCCCAAATGGAGTACACCCAATTGCATTTTCCAGGGGCAGAGCAAAAGGTGTCAACTTACACGCCTCCAGCCTGGGAGGGGCAACATACACTTTCTGAATGGGAAAGAAGCCCATGCCTTCATTGTGAAAGGCCACTATGCCTCTCTGCTTGGTAGCCCAGGGGTAGCGTCAGCTCTGAAATGTTTCCAAAGGAGCAGAGTCAGAGAACCTTTGAACCACAGAGCAGGTGCAGCCCCGAACAAGGTCTGCTCTTGGCCTGAGAACACCCACTGCCCAGCGCTTCGTTTGGGTACACACGTGTAGAGGAAGGTTGTTGAATTCTGCTGCGTGATAACTTCTCCGGGCCAAGTAGCGTGAGGGCCAGTAGAGTGGCCCTCCATCTCATCCCGGCTTCATGTGCCGGGTGTATAAGGCAAACTCCCTGCTTGAATCCCTCCGTGGGCTACGTAACCTCCAGAGAGAGGTGGGTGATTGGGACCCAGGGCTGGTATCTAGGTTACTGCTCAGTGCCTCAACTTCGCAGCTGTTCTCTCTAAGCGGGTCCCAAAGGCTTTCTGGAAGAGTTTCCTTAGAGGGCCAGAAACAGGAAATTAGCCGACAGGCCCACGGGGATGCCAGTTCTCGGCAGCAACAACGCTACCAGCGTCAGACCCTTGGGTTCTCTTTGGTAAATGGAAGAACAACTCTGCTTGGAAGCTTCTGCCATCCAGTTTGAGAGTCGCACTTCCACCGCAGCCTAGGATTCCAAGTGTTGCCATGCCGCCACAATTTCCCATTCTTAGGCCTATGACGGCAGAGTGTCTGGCAGTCCTCAAAGAGACCTTAGGGATGCAGGCGTTTTGGCTCCTTCCACCGAGAAAGCAGCTCCTCCAGCTCCTCTGTCGTTAGCTAGTTCATGTTAGAATATCTCTAGGCGCCCTCTTTCCTCCTCCACGAGGTAAGACACAAACGGACTTGCCCTAAAGGGAAGAAGCCTTCTGAGTCCGGCAGAGAGGCAGCCTCTCCCACTCAGCATTCCCCGACGACTGAGCCCCTGGCAAGGGTCCGAGACACGGAGGAAGACAGCCGTAACCCCGAGCTTTTCCACAATGTAGTATAGGCCTCACCCTGAAGCTCACGTCAATTTCATAGAGAAAACACCAGGCCTCGGTGTGCTTTCCTGTGGCAAGGAAACTTTGCTTTCATTCCTTAGGTGGCACATTGGCTCAGGACGGCCCTACCCGAAGGACTCACGGTGTGCAACCCTATTTCTTGAGATCAGGCCCTCTGGCTCTTTCTCGGATGAAACCAAGTGGGCAAAGAGCCGTTCCTAAGCTGGGGTCCCTGGGAGCCTTCCCTAGTCTACACCAGAACAGCACTCTGAGGGAGAGGAGACGCGGAGGTTTGGTAGCCAAATCTCCTATTCTGCAGAGAAACATTTCGTTGTAGGTGGTTTCCATCAGCCTTGCCATATTTTCTCAGCTGGCTAGGACGGAGGGCAGGCAGTCAGTTGGCAGGCTCACCTGAGGCCCTGCTTCCCAGACTGTGATACAGAACCCCCGCCTGCTGCAGCCCAAAGGGACGGCTTATGGTAAGGGGAAAACCCTGTGTTGGAAAGTTCCTGCCTAACCCTCGCACAAGCACAAGCATATGGGTCAGTGGTCCAAGACTTTCCCCACAAGTTTACCATGTTTGCTCCCATCTAGCCTCCGAAGGCCGAGGTTACCTAGCTGGGAATCACACTTCAGGAGAGGTACTCATGCTGCTTGGGACTGCAAGTTGTTTCACCAGGCAGCCCAAATCGAGTCCACCCACTTGCATTTTCCAGGGGCCGAGCCTGGGAGGGGCAACATACACTTTCTGAATGGGAAAGAAGCCCATGCCTTCAGTGTGAAAGGCCACTATGCCTCTTTGCTTTGGCAGCCCAGGGATAGCGTCGGCTCTGAAATGCTTCCAAAGGAGCAGAGTCAGAGAACCTTTGAACCACAGAGCAGGTGCAGCCCCGAACAAGGTCTGCTCTTGGCCTGAGAACACCCACTGCCCAGCGCTTCGTTTGGGTACACACGTGTAGAGGAAGGTTGTTGAATTCTGCTGCGTGATAACTTCTCCGGGCCACGTAGCGTGAGGGCCAGTAGAGTGGCCCTCCATCTCATCCCGGCTTCATGTGCCGGGTGTATAAGGCAAACTCCCTGCTTCAATCCCTCCGTGGGCTACGTAACCTCCAGAGAGAGGTGGGTGATTGGGACCCAGAGCTGGTATCTAGGTCACTGCTCTGTGCCTCAACTTCGCAGCTGTTCTCTCTAAGCGGGTCCCAAAGGCTTTCTGGAAGAGTTTCCTTAGAGGGCCAGAAACAGGAAATTAGCCGACAGGCCCACGGGGATGCCAGTTCTCGGCAGCAACAACGCTACCAGCGTCAGACCCTTGGGTTCTCTTTGGTAAATGGAAGAACAACTCTGCTTGCAAGCTTCTGCCATCCAGTTTGAGAGTCGCACTTCCACCGCAGCCTAGGATTCCAAGTGTTGCCATGCCGCCACAATTTCCCATTCTTAGGCCTATGACGGCAGAGTATCTGGCAGTCCTCAAAGAGACCTTAGGGATGCAGGCGTTTTGGCTCCTTCCACCGAGAAAGCAGCTCCTCCAGCTCCTCTGTCGTTAGCTAGTTCATGTTAGAATATCTCTAGGCGCCCTCTTTCCTCCTCCACGAGGTAAGACACAAACGGACTTGCCCTAAAGGGAAGAAGCCTTCTGAGTCCGGCAGAGAGGCAGCCTCTCCCACTCAGCATTCCCCGACGACTGAGCCCCTGGCAAGGGTCCGAGACACGGAGGAAGACAGCCGTAACCCCGAGCTTTTCCACAATGTAGTATAGGCCTCACCCTGAAGCTCACGTCAATTTCATAGAGAAAACACCAGGCCTCGGTGTGCTTTCCTGTGGCAAGGAAACTTTGCTTTCATTCCTTAGGTGGCACATTGGCTCAGGACGGCCCTACCCGAAGGACTCACGGTGTGCAACCCTATTTGTTGAGATCAGCCCCTCTGGCTCTTTCTCGGATGAAACCAAGTGGGCAAAGAGCCGTTCCTAAGCTGGGGTCCCTGGGAGCCTTCCCTAGTCTACACCAGAACAGCACTCTGAGGGAGAGGAGACGCGGAAGTTTGGTAGCCAAATCTCCTATTCTGCAGAGAAACATTCCGTTGTAGGTGGGTTCCATCAGCCTTGCCATATTTTCTCAGCTGGCTAGGACGGAGGGCAGGCAGTCAGTTGGCAGGCTCACCTGAGGCCCTGCTTCCCAGACTGTGATACAGAACCCCCGCCTGCTGCAGCCCAAAGGGACGGCTTATGGTAAGGGGAAAACCCTGTGTTGGAAAGTTCCTGCCTAACCCTCGCACAAGCACAAGCATATGGGTCAGTGGTCCAAGACTTTCCCCACAAGTTTACCATGTTTGCTCCCATCTAGCCTCCGAAGGCCGAGGTTACCTAGCTGGGAATCACACTTCAGGAGAGGTACTCATGCTGCTTGGGACTGCAAGTTGTTTCACCAGGCAGCCCAAATCGAGTACACCCACTTGCATTTTCCAGGGCCAGAGCAAAAGGTGTCAACTTACAGGCCTCCAGCCTGGGAGGGGAACATACACTTTCTGAATGAGAAAGAAGCTCATGCCTTCAGTGTGAAAGGCCACTATGCCTCTTTGCTTTGGCAGCCCAGGGGTAGCGTCGGCTCTGAAATGCTTCCAAAGGAGCAGAGTCAGAGAACCTTTGAACCACAGAGCAGGTGCAGCCCCGAACAAGGTCTGCTCTTGGCGTGAGAACACCCACTGCCCAGCGCTTCTTTTGGGTACACACGTGTAGAGGAAGGTTGTTGAATTCTGCTGCGTGATAACTTCTCCGGGCCACGTAGCGTGAGGGCCAGTAGAGTGGCCCTCCATCTCATCCCAGCTTCATGTGCCGGGTGTATAAGGCAAACTCCCTTCTTGATTCCCTCCGTGGGCTACGTAAGCTCCAGAGAAAGATGGATGATTGGGACCCAGGGCTGGTATCTAGGTTCATGTTCTGTGCCTCAACTTCGCAGCTGTTCTCTCTAAGCGGGTCACAAAGGCTCTCTGGAAGAGTTTCCTTAGAGGCTCAGAAACAGGAAAGTAGCCGACAGGCCCACGGGGATGCCAGTTCTCGGCAGCAACAACGCTACCCGCATCAGACACTTGGGTTCCCTTTGGTAAATGGAAGAACAACTCTGCTTGGAAGCTTCTGCCATCCAGTTTGAGAGTCACACTTCCACCGCAGCCTAGGATTCCAAGTGTTGCCATGCCGCCACAATTTCCAATTCTTAGGCCTATGACGGCAGAGTGTCTGGCAGTTCTCAAAGAGACCTTAGGAATGCAGGCGTTTTGGCTCCTTCCACCGAGAAAGCAGCTCCTCCAGATCCTCTGTCGTTAGGTATTTCATGTTAGAATATCTCGAGGCGCCTTCTTTCCTCCTCCACGAGGTAAGACACAAACGGACTTGCCCTAAAGGGAAGAAGCCTTCTGAGTCCGGCAGAGAGGCAGCCTTTCCCACTCAGCATCCCCCACGACTGAGCCCCAGGTATGGGTCTGAGACACGGAGAAAGACAGCCGTAACCCCGAGATTTTCCACAATCTAGTATAGGCCTCACCCTGAAGCTCAAGTCAATTTCATAGAGAAAACACCAGGCCTCGGTGTGCTTTCCTGTGGCAAGGAAACTTTGCTTTCATTCCTTAGGTGGCACATTGGCTCAGGACGGCCCTACCCGAAGGACTCACGGTGTGCAGCCCTATTTATTGAGATCAGCCCCTCTGGCTCTTTCTCGGATGAAACCAAGTGGGCAAAGAGCCGTTCCTAAGCTGGGGTCCCTGGGACCCTTCCCTAGTCTACACCAGAACAGCACTCTGAGGGAGAGGAGACGCGGAGGCTTGGTAGCCAAATCTCCTATTCTGCAGAGAAACATTTCGTTGTAGGTGGGTTCCATCAGCCTTGCCATATTTTCTCAGCTGGCTAGGACGGAGGGCAGGCAGTCAGTTGGCAGGCTCACCTGAGGCCCTGCTTCCCAGACTGTGATACAGAACCCCCGCCTGCTGCAGCCAAAGGGACGGCTTATGGTAAGGGGAAAACCCTGTGTTGGAAAGTTCCTGCCTAACCCTCGCACAAGCACAAGCATATGGGTCAGTGGTCCAAGACTTTCCCCACAAGTTTACCATGTTTGCTCCCATCTAGCCTCCGAAGGCCGAGGTTACCTAGCTGGGAATCACACTTCAGGAGAGGTACTCATGCTGCTTGGGACTGCAAGTTGTTTCACCAGGCAGCCCAAATCGAGTCCACCCACTTGCATTTTCCAGGGGCCGAGCCTGGGAGGGGCAACATACACTTTCTGAATGGGAAAGAAGCCCATGCCTTCAGTGTGAAAGGCCACTATGCCTCTTTGCTTTGGCAGCCCTGGGATAGCGTCGGCTCTGAAATGCTTCCAAAGGAGCAGAGTCAGAGAACCTTTGAACCACAGAGCAGGTGCAGCCCCGAACAAGGTCTGCTCTTGGCCTGAGAACACCCACTGCCCAGCGCTTCGTTTGGGTACACACGTGTAGAGGAAGGTTGTTGAATTCTGCTGCGTGATAACTTCTCCGGGCTAAGTAGCGTGAGGGCCAGTAGAGTGGCCCTCCATCTCATCCCGGCTTCATGTGCCGGGTGTATAAGGCAAACTCCCTGCTTGAATCCCTCCGTGGGCTACGTAACCTCCAGAGAGAGGTGGGTGATTGGGACCCAGGGCTGGTATCTAGGTTACTGCTCAGTGCCTCAACTTCGCAGCTGTTCTCTCTAAGCGGGTCCCAAAGGCTTTCTGGAAGAGTTTCCTTAGAGGGCCAGAAACAGGAAATTAGCCGACAGGCCCACGGGGATGCCAGTTCTCGGCAGCAACAACGCTACCAGCGTCAGACCCTTGGGTTCTCTTTGGTAAATGGAAGAACAACTCTGCTTGGAAGCTTCTGCCATCCAGTTTGAGAGTCGCACTTCCACCGCAGCCTAGGATTCCAAGTGTTGCCATGCCGCCACAATTTCCCATTCTTAGGCCTATGACGGCAGAGTGTCTGGCAGTCCTCAAAGAGACCTTAGGGATGCAGGCGTTTTGGCTCCTTCCACCGAGAAAGCAGCTCCTCCAGCTCCTCTGTCGTTAGCTAGTTCATGTTAGAATATCTCTAGGCGCCCTCTTTCCTCCTCCACGAGGTAAGACACAAACGGACTTGCCCTAAAGGGAAGAAGCCTTCTGAGTCCGGCAGAGAGGCAGCCTCTCCCACTCAGCATTCCCCGACGACTGAGCCCCTGGCAAGGGTCCGAGACACGGAGGAAGACAGCCGTAACCCCGAGCTTTTCCACAATGTAGTATAGGCCTCACCCTGAAGCTCACGTCAATTTCATAGAGAAAACACCAGGCCTCGGTGTGCTTTCCTGTGGCAAGGAAACTTTGCTTTCATTCCTTAGGTGGCACATTGGCTCAGGACGGCCCTACCCGAAGGACTCACGGTGTGCAACCCTATTTCTTGAGATCAGGCCCTCTGGCTCTTTCTCGGATGAAACCAAGTGGGCAAAGAGCCGTTCCTAAGCTGGGGTCCCTGGGAGCCTTCCCTAGTCTACACCAGAACAGCACTCTGAGGGAGAGGAGACGCGGAGGTTTGGTAGCCAAATCTCCTATTCTGCAGAGAAACATTTCGTTGTAGGTGGTTTCCATCAGCCTTGCCATATTTTCTCAGCTGGCTAGGACGGAGGGCAGGCAGTCAGTTGGCAGGCTCACCTGAGGCCCTGCTTCCCAGACTGTGATACAGAACCCCCGCCTGCTGCAGCCCAAAGGGACGGCTTATGGTAAGGGGAAAACCCTGTGTTGGAAAGTTCCTGCCTAACCCTCGCACAAGCACAAGCATATGGGTCAGTGGTCCAAGACTTTCCCCACAAGTTTACCATGTTTGCTCCCATCTAGCCTCCGAAGGCCGAGGTTACCTAGCTGGGAATCACACTTCAGGAGAGGTACTCATGCTGCTTGGGACTGCAAGTTGTTTCACCAGGCAGCCCAAATCGAGTCCACCCACTTGCATTTTCCAGGGGCCGAGCCTGGGAGGGGCAACATACACTTTCTGAATGGGAAAGAAGCCCATGCCTTCAGTGTGAAAGGCCACTATGCCTCTTTGCTTTGGCAGCCCAGGGATAGCGTCGGCTCTGAAATGCTTCCAAAGGAGCAGAGTCAGAGAACCTTTGAACCACAGAGCAGGTGCAGCCCCGAACAAGGTCTGCTCTTGGCCTGAGAACACCCACTGCCCAGCGCTTCGTTTGGGTACACACGTGTAGAGGAAGGTTGTTGAATTCTGCTGCGTGATAACTTCTCCGGGCCACGTAGCGTGAGGGCCAGTAGAGTGGCCCTCCATCTCATCCCGGCTTCATGTGCCGGGTGTATAAGGCAAACTCCCTGCTTCAATCCCTCCGTGGGCTACGTAACCTCCAGAGAGAGGTGGGTGATTGGGACCCAGAGCTGGTATCTAGGTCACTGCTCTGTGCCTCAACTTCGCAGCTGTTCTCTCTAAGCGGGTCCCAAAGGCTTTCTGGAAGAGTTTCCTTAGAGGGCCAGAAACAGGAAATTAGCCGACAGGCCCACGGGGATGCCAGTTCTCGGCAGCAACAACGCTACCAGCGTCAGACCCTTGGGTTCTCTTTGGTAAATGGAAGAACAACTCTGCTTGCAAGCTTCTGCCATCCAGTTTGAGAGTCGCACTTCCACCGCAGCCTAGGATTCCAAGTGTTGCCATGCCGCCACAATTTCCCATTCTTAGGCCTATGACGGCAGAGTATCTGGCAGTCCTCAAAGAGACCTTAGGGATGCAGGCGTTTTGGCTCCTTCCACCGAGAAAGCAGCTCCTCCAGCTCCTCTGTCGTTAGCTAGTTCATGTTAGAATATCTCTAGGCGCCCTCTTTCCTCCTCCACGAGGTAAGACACAAACGGACTTGCCCTAAAGGGAAGAAGCCTTCTGAGTCCGGCAGAGAGGCAGCCTCTCCCACTCAGCATTCCCCGACGACTGAGCCCCTGGCAAGGGTCCGAGACACGGAGGAAGACAGCCGTGACCCCGAGCTTTTCCACAATGTAGTATAGGCCTCACCCTGAAGCTCACGTCAATTTCATAGAGAAAACACCAGGCCTCGGTGTGCTTTCCTGTGGCAAGGAAACTTTGCTTTCATTCCTTAGGTGGCACATTGGCTCAGGACGGCCCTACCCGAAGGACTCACGGTGTGCAACCCTATTTGTTGAGATCAGCCCCTCTGGCTCTTTCTCGGATGAAACCAAGTGGGCAAAGAGCCGTTCCTAAGCTGGGGTCCCTGGGAGCCTTCCCTAGTCTACACCAGAACAGCACTCTGAGGGAGAGGAGACGCGGAAGTTTGGTAGCCAAATCTCCTATTCTGCAGAGAAACATTCCGTTGTAGGTGGGTTCCATCAGCCTTGCCATATTTTCTCAGCTGGCTAGGACGGAGGGCAGGCAGTCAGTTGGCAGGCTCACCTGAGGCCCTGCTTCCCAGACTGTGATACAGAACCCCCGCCTGCTGCAGCCCAAAGGGACGGCTTATGGTAAGGGGAAAACCCTGTGTTGGAAAGTTCCTGCCTAACCCTCGCACAAGCACAAGCATATGGGTCAGTGGTCCAAGACTTTCCCCACAAGTTTACCATGTTTGCTCCCATCTAGCCTCCGAAGGCCGAGGTTACCTAGCTGGGAATCACACTTCAGGAGAGGTACTCATGCTGCTTGGGACTGCAAGTTGTTTCACCAGGCAGCCCAAATCGAGTACACCCACTTGCATTTTCCAGGGCCAGAGCAAAAGGTGTCAACTTACAGGCCTCCAGCCTGGGAGGGGAACATACACTTTCTGAATGAGAAAGAAGCTCATGCCTTCAGTGTGAAAGGCCACTATGCCTCTTTGCTTTGGCAGCCCAGGGGTAGCGTCGGCTCTGAAATGCTTCCAAAGGAGCAGAGTCAGAGAACCTTTGAACCACAGAGCAGGTGCAGCCCCGAACAAGGTCTGCTCTTGGCGTGAGAACACCCACTGCCCAGCGCTTCTTTTGGGTACACACGTGTAGAGGAAGGTTGTTGAATTCTGCTGCGTGATAACTTCTCCGGGCCACGTAGCGTGAGGGCCAGTAGAGTGGCCCTCCATCTCATCCCAGCTTCATGTGCCGGGTGTATAAGGCAAACTCCCTTCTTGATTCCCTCCGTGGGCTACGTAAGCTCCAGAGAAAGATGGATGATTGGGACCCAGGGCTGGTATCTAGGTTCATGTTCTGTGCCTCAACTTCGCAGCTGTTCTCTCTAAGCGGGTCACAAAGGCTCTCTGGAAGAGTTTCCTTAGAGGCTCAGAAACAGGAAAGTAGCCGACAGGCCCACGGGGATGCCAGTTCTCGGCAGCAACAACGCTACCCGCATCAGACACTTGGGTTCCCTTTGGTAAATGGAAGAACAACTCTGCTTGGAAGCTTCTGCCATCCAGTTTGAGAGTCACACTTCCACCGCAGCCTAGGATTCCAAGTGTTGCCATGCCGCCACAATTTCCAATTCTTAGGCCTATGACGGCAGAGTGTCTGGCAGTTCTCAAAGAGACCTTAGGAATGCAGGCGTTTTGGCTCCTTCCACCGAGAAAGCAGCTCCTCCAGATCCTCTGTCGTTAGGTATTTCATGTTAGAATATCTCGAGGCGCCTTCTTTCCTCCTCCACGAGGTAAGACACAAACGGACTTGCCCTAAAGGGAAGAAGCCTTCTGAGTCCGGCAGAGAGGCAGCCTTTCCCACTCAGCATCCCCCACGACTGAGCCCCAGGTATGGGTCTGAGACACGGAGAAAGACAGCCGTAACCCCGAGATTTTCCACAATCTAGTATAGGCCTCACCCTGAAGCTCAAGTCAATTTCATAGAGAAAACACCAGGCCTCGGTGTGCTTTCCTGTGGCAAGGAAACTTTGCTTTCATTCCTTAGGTGGCACATTGGCTCAGGACGGCCCTACCCGAAGGACTCACGGTGTGCAGCCCTATTTATTGAGATCAGCCCCTCTGGCTCTTTCTCGGATGAAACCAAGTGGGCAAAGAGCCGTTCCTAAGCTGGGGTCCCTGGGACCCTTCCCTAGTCTACACCAGAACAGCACTCTGAGGGAGAGGAGACGCGGAGGCTTGGTAGCCAAATCTCCTATTCTGCAGAGAAACATTTCGTTGTAGGTGGGTTCCATCAGCCTTGCCATATTTTCTCAGCTGGCTAGGACGGAGGGCAGGCAGTCAGTTGGCAGGCTCACCTGAGGCCCTGCTTCCCAGACTGTGATACAGAACCCCCGCCTGCTGCAGCCAAAGGGACGGCTTATGGTAAGGGGAAAACCCTGTGTTGGAAAGTTCCTGCCTAACCCTCGCACAAGCACAAGCATATGGGTCAGTGGTCCAAGACTTTCCCCACAAGTTTACCATGTTTGCTCCCATCTAGCCTCCGAAGGCCGAGGTTACCTAGCTGGGAATCACACTTCAGGAGAGGTACTCATGCTGCTTGGGACTGCAAGTTGTTTCACCAGGCAGCCCAAATCGAGTCCACCCACTTGCATTTTCCAGGGGCCGAGCCTGGGAGGGGCAACATACACTTTCTGAATGGGAAAGAAGCCCATGCCTTCAGTGTGAAAGGCCACTATGCCTCTTTGCTTTGGCAGCCCAGGGATAGCGTCGGCTCTGAAATGCTTCCAAAGGAGCAGAGTCAGAGAACCTTTGAACCACAGAGCAGGTGCAGCCCCGAACAAGGTCTGCTCTTGGCCTGAGAACACCCACTGCCCAGCGCTTCGTTTGGGTACACACGTGTAGAGGAAGGTTGTTGAATTCTGCTGCGTGATAACTTCTCCGGGCCACGTAGCGTGAGGGCCAGTAGAGTGGCCCTCCATCTCATCCCGGCTTCATGTGCCGGGTGTATAAGGCAAACTCCCTGCTTCAATCCCTCCGTGGGCTACGTAACCTCCAGAGAGAGGTGGGTGATTGGGACCCAGAGCTGGTATCTAGGTCACTGCTCTGTGCCTCAACTTCGCAGCTGTTCTCTCTAAGCGGGTCCCAAAGGCTTTCTGGAAGAGTTTCCTTAGAGGGCCAGAAACAGGAAATTAGCCGACAGGCCCACGGGGATGCCAGTTCTCGGCAGCAACAACGCTACCAGCGTCAGACCCTTGGGTTCTCTTTGGTAAATGGAAGAACAACTCTGCTTGCAAGCTTCTGCCATCCAGTTTGAGAGTCGCACTTCCACCGCAGCCTAGGATTCCAAGTGTTGCCATGCCGCCACAATTTCCCATTCTTAGGCCTATGACGGCAGAGTATCTGGCAGTCCTCAAAGAGACCTTAGGGATGCAGGCGTTTTGGCTCCTTCCACCGAGAAAGCAGCTCCTCCAGCTCCTCTGTCGTTAGCTAGTTCATGTTAGAATATCTCTAGGCGCCCTCTTTCCTCCTCCACGAGGTAAGACACAAACGGACTTGCCCTAAAGGGAAGAAGCCTTCTGAGTCCGGCAGAGAGGCAGCCTCTCCCACTCAGCATTCCCCGACGACTGAGCCCCTGGCAAGGGTCCGAGACACGGAGGAAGACAGCCGTAACCCCGAGCTTTTCCACAATCTAGTATAGGCCTCACCCTGAAGCTCACGTCAATTTCATAGAGAAAACACCAGGCCTCGGTGTGCTTTCCTGTGGCAAGGAAACTTTGCTTTCATTCCTTAGGTGGCACATTGGCTCAGGACGGCCCTAGCCGAAGGACTCACGGTGTGCAACCCTATTTGTTGAGATCAGCCCCTCTGGCTCTTTCTCGGATGAAACCAAGTGGGCAAAGAGCCGTTCCTAAGCTGGGGTCCCTGGGAGCCTTCCCTAGTCTACACCAGAACAGCACTCTGAGGGAGAGGAGACGCGGAGGCTTGGTAGCCAAATCTCCTATTCTGCAGAGAAACATTTCGTTGTAGGTGGGTTCCATCAGCCTTGCCATATGTTCTCAGCTGGCTAGGACGGAGGGCAGGCAGTCAGTTGGCAGGCTCACCTGAGGCCCTGCTTCCCAGACTGTGATACAGAACCCCCGCCTGCTGCAGCCCGAAGGGACGGCTTATGGTAAGGGAAAAACCCTGTGTTGGAAAGTTCCTGCCTAACCCTCGCACAAGCACAAGCATATGGGTCAGTGGTCAAAGACTTTCCCCACAAGTTTACCATGTTTGCTCCCATCTAGCCTCCGAAGGCCGAGGTTACCTAGCTGGGGATCACACTTCAGGAAAGGTACTCATGCTGCTTGAGACTGCAAGTTGTTTCACCAGGCAGCCCAAATCGAGTACACCCACTTGCATTTTCCAGGGCCAGAGCAAAAGGTGTCAACTTACAGGCCTCCAGCCTGGGAGGGGAACATACACTTTCTGAATGGGAAAGAAGCTCATGCCTTCAGTGTGAAAGGCCACTATGCCTCTTTGCTTTGGCAGCCCAGGGGTAGCGTCGGCTCTGAAATGCTTCCAAAGGAGCAGAGTCAGAGAACCTTTGAACCACAGAGCAGGTGCAGCCCCGAACAAGGTCTGCTCTTGGCGTGAGAACACCCACTGCCCAGCGCTTCTTTTGGGTACACACGTGTAGAGGAAGGTTGTTGAATTCTGCTGCGTGATAACTTCTCCGGGCCACGTAGTGTGAGGGCCAGTAGAGTGGCCCTCCATCTCATCCCAGCTTCATGTGCCGGGTGTATAAGGCAAACTCCCTTCTTGATTCCCTCCGTGGGCTACGTAAGCTCCAGAGAAAGATGGATGATTGGGACCCAGGGCTGGTATCTAGGTTTATGTTCTGTGCCTCAACTTCGCAGCTGTTCTCTCTAAGCAGGTCACAAAGGCTCTCTGGAAGAGTTTCCTTAGAGGCTCAGAAACAGGAAAGTAGCCGACAGGCCCACGGGGATGCCAGTTCTCGGCAGCAACAATGCTACCCGCGTCAGACACTTGGGTTCTCTTCGGTAAATGGAAGAACAACTCTGCTTGGAAGCTTCTGCCATCCAGTTTGAGAGTCGCACTTCCACCGCAGCCTAGGATTCCAAGTGTTGCCATGCCGCCACAATTTCCAATTCTTAGGCCTATGACGGCAGAGTGTCTGGCAGTTCTCAAAGAGACCTTAGGAATGCAGGCGTTTTGGCTCCTTCCACCGAGAAAGCAGCTCCTCCAGATCCTCTGTCGTTAGGTATTTCATGTTAGAATATCTCGAGGCGCCTTCTTTCCTCCTCCACGAGGTAAGACACAAACGGACTTGCCCTAAAGGCAAGAAGCCTTCTGAGTCCGGCAGAGAGGCAGCCTCTCCCACTCAGCATCCCCCCACGACTGAGCCCCTGGTATGGGTCCGAGACACGGAGAAAGACAGCCATAACCCCGAGCTTTTCCACAATCTAGTATAGGCCTCACCCTCAAGCTCACGTCAATTTCATAGAGAAAACACCAGGCCTCGGTGTGCTTTCCTGTGGCAAGGAAACTTTGCTTTCATTCCTTAGGTGGCACATTGGCTCAGGACGGCCCTAGCCGAAGGACTCACGGTGTGCAGCCCTATTTGTTGAGATCAGCCCCTCTGGCTCTTTCTCGGATGAAACCAAGTGGGCAAAGAGCCGTTCCTAAGCTGGGGTCCCTGGGAGCTTTCCCTAGTCTACACCAGAACAGCACTCTGAGGGAGAGGAGACGCGGAGGTTTGGTAGCAAAATCTCCTATTCTGAAGAGAAACATTTCGTTGTAGGCGGGTTCCATCAGCCTTGCCGTATTTTCTCAGCTGCCTAGGATGGAGGGCATGCAGTCAGTTGGCAGACTCACCTGAGGCCCTGCTTCCCCGACTGTGATACAGAACCCCCGCCTGCTGCAGCCCAAAGGGACGGCTTATGGTAAGGGAAAAACCCTGTGTTGGAAAGTTCCTGCCTAACCCTCGCACAAGCACAAGCATATGGGTCAGTGGTCAAAGACTTTCCCCACAAGTTTACCATGTTTGCTCCCATCTAGCCTCCGAAGGCCGAGGTTAACTAGCTGGGGATCACACTTCAGGAAAGGTACTCATGCTGCTTGTGACTGCAAGTTGTTTCACCAGGCAGCCCAAATGGAGTACACCCACTTGCATTTTCCAGGGGCAGAGCAAAAGGTGTCAACTTACACGCCTCCAGCCTGGGAGGGGCAACATACACTTTCTGAATGGGAAAGAAGCCCATGCCTTCAGTGTGAGAGGCCACTATGCCTCTCTGCTTGGTAGCCCAGGGGTAGCGTCAGCTCTGAAATGCTTCCAAAGGAGCAGAGTCAGAGAACCTTTGAACCACAGAGCAGGTGCAGCCCCGAACAAGGTCTGCTCTTGGCCTGAGAACACCCACTGCCCAGCGCTTCGTTTGGGTACACACGTGTAGAGGAAGGTTGTTGAATTCTGCTGCGTGATAACTTCTCCGGGCCACGTAGTGTGAGGGCTAATAGAGTGGCCCTCCATCTCATCCCAGCTTCATGTGCCGGGTGTATAAGGCAAACTCCCTGCTTGAATCCCTCCGTGGACTACGTAACCTCCAGAGAGAGGTGGGTGATTGGGACCCAGGGCTGGTATCTATGTTACTGCTCAGTGCCTCAACTTCGCAGCTGTTCTCTCTAAGCGGGTCCCAAAGGCTTTCTGGAAGAGTTTCCTTAGAGGGCCAGAAACAGGAAATTAGCCCACAGGCCCACGGGGATGCCAGTTCTCGGCAGCAACAACGCTACCAGCGTCAGACCCTTGGGTTCTCTTTGGTAAATGGAAGAACAACTCTGCTTGGAAGCTTCTGCCATCCAGTTTGAGAGTCGCACTTCCACCGCAGCCTAGGATTCCAAGTGTTGCCATGCCGCCACAATTTCCCATTCTTAGGCCTATGACGGCAGAGTGTCTGGCAGTCCTCAAAGAGACCTTAGGGATGCAGGCGTTTTGGCTCCTTCCACCGAGAAAGCAGCTCCTCCAGCTCCTCTGTCGTTAGCTAGTTCATGTTAGAATATCTCTAGGCGCCCTCTTTCCTCCTCCACGTGGTAAGACACAAAGGGACTTGCCCTAAAGGGAAGAAGCCTTCTGAGTCCGGCAGAGAGGCAGCCTCTCCCACTCAGCATTCCCCGACGACTGAGCCCCTGGCATGGGTCCGAGACACGGAGAAAGACAGCCGTAACCCCGAGCTTTTCCACAATGTAGTATAGGCCTCACCCTGAAGCTCACGTCAATTTCATAGAGAAAACACCAGGCCTCGGTGTGCTTTCCTGTGGCAAGGAAACTTTGCTTTCATTCCTTAGGTGGCACATTGGCTCAGGACGGCCCTACCCGAAGGACTCACGGTGTGCAGCCCTATTTGTTGAGATCAGCCCCTCTGGCTCTTTCTCGGATGAAACCAAGTGGGCAAAGAGCCGTTCCTAAGCTGGGGTCCCTGGGAGCCTTCCCTAGTCTACACCAGAACAGCACACTGAGGGAGAGGAGACGCGGAGGTTTGGTAGCCAAATCTCCTATTCTGCAGAGAAACATTTCGTTGTAGGTGGGTTCCATCAGCCTTGCCATATGTTCTCAGCTGGCTAGGACGGAGGGCAGGCAGTCAGTTGGCAGGCTCACCTGAGGCCCTGATTCCCAGACTGTGATACAGAACCCCCGCCTGCTGCAGCCCGAAGGGACGGCTTATGGTAAGGGGAAAACCCTGTGTTGGAAAGTTCCTGCCTAACTCTCGCACAAGCACAAGCATATGGGTCAGTGGTCCAAGACGTTCCCCACAAGTTTACCATGTTTACTCCCATCTAGCCTCCGAAGGCCGAGGTTACCTAGCTGGGAATCACACTTCAGGAGAGGTCCTCATGCTGCTTGGGACTGCAAGTTGTATCACCAGGCAGCCCAAATCGAGTCCACCCACTTGCATTTTCCAGGGGCCGAGCCTGGGAGGGGCAACATACACTTTCTGAATGGGAAAGAAGCCCATGCCTTCAGTGTGAAAGGCCACTATGCCTCTTTGCTTTGGCAGCCCAGGGATAGCGTCGGCTCTGAAATGCTTCCAAAGGAGCAGAGTCAGAGAACCTTTGAACCACAGAGCAGGTGCAGCCCCGAACAAGGTCTGCTCTTGGCCTGAGAACACCCACTGCCCAGCGCTTCCTTTGGGTACACACGTGTAGAGGAAGGTTGTTGAATTCTGCTGCGTGATAACTTCTCCGGGCCACGTAGCGTGAGGGCCAGTAGAGTGGCCCTCCATCTCATCCCGGCTTCATGTGCCGGGTGTATAAGGCAAACTCCCTGCTTCAATCCCTCCGTGGGCTACGTAACCTCCAGAGAGAGGTGGGTGATTGGGACCCAGTGCTGGTATCTAGGTTACTGCTCAGTGCCTCAACTTCGCAGCTGTTCTCTCTAAGCGGGTCCCAAAGGCTTTCTGGAAGAGTTTCCTTAGAGGGCCAGAAACAGGAAATTAGCCGACAGGCCCACGGGGATGCCAGTTCTCGGCAGCAACAACGCTACCAGCGTCAGACCCTTGGGTTCTCTTTGGTAAATGGAAGAACAACTCTGCTTGGAAGCTTCTGCCATCCAGTTTTAGAGTCGCACTTCCACCGCAGCCTAGGATTCCAAGTGTTGTCATGCCGCCACAATTTCCCATTCTTAGGCCTATGACGGCAGAGTATCTGGCAGTCCTCAAACAGACCTTAGGGATGCAGGCGTTTTGGCTCCTTCCACCGAGAAAGCAGCTCCTCCAGCTCCTCTGTCGTTAGCTAGTTCATGTTAGAATATCTCTAGGCGCCCTCTTTCCTCCTCCACGAGGTAAGACACAAACGGACTTGCCCTAAAGGGAAGAAGCCTTCTGAGTCCGGCAGAGAGGCAGCCTCTCCCACTCAGCATTCCCCGACGACTGAGCCCCTGGCAAGGGTCCGAGACACGGAGGAAGACAGCCGTAACCCCGAGCTTTTCCACAATGTAGTATAGGCCTCACCCTGAAGCTCACGTCAATTTCATAGAGAAAACACCAGGCCTCGGTGTGCTTTCCTGTGGCAAGGAAAATTTGCTTTCATTCCTTAGGTGGCACATTGGCTCAGGACGGCCCTACCCGAAGGACTCACGGTGTGCAACCCTATTTGTTGAGATCAGCCCCTCTGGCTCTTTCTCGGATGAAGCCAAGTGGGCAAAGAGCCGTTCCTAAGCTGGGGTCCCTGGGAGCCTTCCCTAGTCTACACCAGAACAGCACTCTGAGGGAGAGGAGACGCGGAGGTTTGGTAGCCAAATCTCCTATTCTGCAGAGAAACATTCCGTTGTAGGTGGGTTCCATCAGCCTTGCCATATTTTCTCAGCTGGCTAGGACGGAGGGCAGGCAGTCAGTTGGCAGGCTCACCTGAGGCCCTGCTTCCCAGACTGTGATACAGAACCCCCGCCTGCTGCAGCCCAAAGGGACGGCTTATGGTAAGGGGAAAACCCTGTGTTGGAAAGTTCCTGCCTAGCCCTCGCACAAGCACAAGCATATGGGTCAGTGGTCCAAGACTTTCCCCACAAGTTTACCATGTTTGCTCCCATCTAGCCTCCGAAGGCTGAGGTTACCTAGCTGGGGATCACACTTCAGGAAAGGTACTCATGCTGCTTGAGACTGCAAGTTGTTTCACCAGGCAGCCCAAATCGAGTACACCCACTTGCATTTTCCAGGGGCAGAGCAAAAGGTGTCAACTTACAGGCCTCCAGCCTGGGAGGGGAACATACACTTTCTGAATGAGAAAGAAGCTCATGCCTTCAGTGGGAAAGACCACTATGCCTCTTTGCTTTGGCAGCCCAGGGGTAGCGTCGGCTCTGAAATGCTTCCAAAGGAGCAGAGTCAGAGAACCTTTGAACCACAGAGCAGGTGCAGCCCCGAACAAGGTCTGCTCTTGGCGTGAGAACACCCACTGCCCAGCGCTTCTTTTGGGTACACACGTGTAGAGGAAGGTTGTTGAATTCTGCTGCGTGATAACTTCTCCGGGCCACGTAGTGTGAGGGCCAGTAGAGTG